>NC_086445.1:867586504-867876504 GCF_028390025.1 Pseudophryne corroboree | reverse complement strand
AGTCCCACCTGGAACCGACTCAGTGGCTCCTGTTCTTGGGAAATGTTACTGGATATGGTGGCCCAGAAGGTTTTCCTCCCAGAGGACAAGGCGAGAACACTTCAAGAGATGGTGCTCCGAACTGCTCATGTATCCATCCTTCTTTGCATCAGACTGTTGGGGAAGATGGTCGCCTCCTACGAGGCGATCCAATATGGGAGGTTCCATGCCAGAACATTTCAATTGAATCTCATCTATAGATGTACCGGATGTTTCGGCTGTCACCTCAGGCCAGGTTTTCCCTCCTTCTGGTGGCTGCAGTCCTCCAATCTCCTGGAAGGCCATAGTTTCGGGACTCAGGATTGGACCCTCCTCACGACGGATGCGAGTCTGCGAGGATTGGGTGCTGTCACCCAAGGGGCGCAGTTCCAGGGCAGGTGGTCAGCCCACGAGGCCCTCCTTCCAATCAACATTCTGGAACTTCGGCAATCTACAGTGGTCTGCTTCAGGCCTCTCCTCTGCTTGCGAATCACGCAATCCAAGTTCAGTCGGACAACGCCGCTGCAGTGGCATACATCAATCGGCAAGGAGGGACAAAAAGCAGAGCCTGCATGCGAGAGGTGTCAAAGATACTCCTATGGGCAGAAAGAAATGCAAGAGCAATGTCCGCAATCTTCATTCCGGGAGTGGACAACTGGGAAGCGGACTTCCTGAGTCGTCACGACCTCCACCCTGGAGAGTGAGGACTCCACCCTCAGGTGTTTCAGCAGTACACCCACCGGTGGGGCTGCCCGCAGATAGACTTGATGGCTTCTTGTCTCAACAAGAAGCTTCACTAGTATTGCTCTCGAACCAGGGACCCTCAGGCGAGGGCAGTGGACGCACTGACATCGCCTTGGCCTTACTGGCTGGTCTACCGGTTTCCTCCGATTCTGTTGCTCCCAAGGGTGCTCATGCGAATAAAATCAGGGAGTCCGGGCAATTCTGATTGCCCCAGATTGGCCTCGGAGGGCATGGTACACGGAGATTCTGGACATGTCCGTCGCAGACCCTTGGCCTCTACCACTAAGAAGCGATCTTCAACAAGGACCGTTCGTCTACCCGGACTTAAAGAGACTTCGTTTGACGGCATGGAGGTTGAGCGGAACATCCTAGCTCAAAAGGGCCTTTTCAAAAAGGTTATTGCTACCATTGTTCAGGCCAGGAAACCTGTGACGTCAAAACACTTTCATCATATCTGGAGAAGGTATATGTCTCTTGATGCGAGGGAACGCACGTATCCACCTGCAAAGTTTCACTTGGGACGTTTCCTACGTTTTCTGCAGGCGGGTGTGGATAAGGGCTTGCATCTGGGTTCCATTAAGGTCCAGCTTTCAGCTCTCCATTTTCTTCCAGAAGAAATTAGCACTGTTGCCAGAAGTTCAGACCTTCTTGCAAGGGGTACTCCACATATAACCTCCTTTTGTGCCGCCTACGGTGCCCTGGGATTTGAATGTGGTGTTGGAATTTCTACAGTCCTCCTGGTTTCAGCCTCTGATGATGGTAGAAGACAAGTACCTCACGTGGAAGACAGTGATGTTACTGGCCCTGGCTTCTGCTAGAATTGGGGGCCTTATCGTGTAAAAGTCCATACTTGGTCTTTTACGAGGACAGAGCTCAGGATTAGGCAGCAGTTCCTGCCGAAGGTTGGCTCTGCGTTTCGCCTGACTCATCCTATTGTGGTTCCGTCCAGTTCTGGCACTTTTGCTCCTCCGGAGGCATTTGATGTTGTGCAAGCCTTAAAGATCTATGTCAAGTGGACGGCTTGGATCAGAAAGACTGATTCCTTGTTCATGCTCTGATGCGCAGAAGAAGGGTTGTCCTGCTTCGAAGCAGTCCATTGCTGGTTGCCTTAGGCTTACTATCCAACAGGCCTATGTATCTGCAGCCTTTACTGTTCCTGTCTCTGAAAGCCCACGCTACAAGATCTGTGGGCTCTTCCTGGGCGGCTGCCCGAGGATTCTCGGCCTTGCAACTATGCCGAGCTGCTACTTGGTCGGGGAAGAACACCTTTGTGAAGTTCTACAAGTTTGATACCCTGGCCAAAGAGGATACCCAGTTTGGGCAGGCGGTGCTGCAGCAGTCTCCGCACATTTCCGCCTGTACTGGAAGCTGTGGGATGCCCCCATCGTACTAATCTCTCCAATATCCCTTATGGATGCTAGAGAAAATAGGATTTTATTTTCCTACCGGTAAATCCTTTTCTCGTAGGCCATAAGGGATATTGGGCGCCCACCTCAGTGCGTTGCCTTTTCTGTAGGTTCTCGGTTATGTGATTACCTGTTCAGCTGTTGCTGCTGCTGTTACCAACCGTTGCTGGTTGTTATATGTTCATAGTGTGCTGGTGTTAAATCTCACCACTCTTTGTTGTCATGTTCCTTGTCTCTCATATGTCCTTTCCCTTCGGGCACTGTTTTACCTATAACTGCCTGTGGGAGGGAGCATAGAGGGGAGGAGCCAGCACACCCAGTAAAGAAATTTAAAGTGCACCGGCTCCTTTGGACCCCGTCTATACTCATCGTACTAATCTCCTCAATATCCCTTATGGACTACGAGAAAAGGATTTACCGGTGGGTAATTTAAATCCTACTTTTCCCGGTGTTTGTTGCATTTTGTGCGGTTTAATGTCTTGGCATAATCTGGCTTGATGCTAATTAAATGTGGAGACTGTGCTGGCCATTCTATAGTTTGAAGCCTACCAGCTTGTTCTTTTCCTAAAAAGGTAGTTGTCCCAAAGCCTGGAGGTATGGTTTTGGTCATAAGGTGTAAACCAGCGGGTATTGCATGGTTCTAAAATGCTGTGTTGGCCCTTTTGCTACAGCGTGCAAATCACCAACTTTGGATCCAGAAAATGACCCCTAGACCATCACGCTTCCTCCTCCACGTTTGACAGTTGATGGGGAGGGATTCAGTTGTGTTGCCAAGCGCTTTAACTAATGGGCATTCGACTGAAAACTCTGTTCTTATTCCAGTGGGGCGTTCATTAGCTGCAGTAGACTCATTTATTCATGCAGCGTCCTGAGCTGGCAAGAAGAAATGTACGAAAGTCTGTTTGGGTGCCCTCATCTGGACTTTAGATGGGCTTAGCCGCTATAGTCAGTGAAACCGGTGCTTCTGGGCATGTGTAAAGTAATGGGCGCTTTATTGGAGCAACAGTTCAATTGCTTTGGTGCCTTACTTTAGGCACCTGTTGAAACAATTCAATTCCTCCTTTGGTGTTACAGGGGTTTCTATGCCCTGTGGCCTCTCAGCATTTTTAAACCCAAAATTTTGGAGGGCAACACTTTTAATAGTGTGGAGTGGTGAGTGCTATTCTTCTACAAGGCACACCTTTGTAAATAAACCCCACACACTGAGGAACCATCCTTTCAGCTACTTGACTGCGTAAGTACACAAACCCTGTGTGATTTAAAATTCAGAAATTCCTGTCTTTAACACTTCACTGGCAGTCCTGTATGGCCCAGGAAGACATCTCTGAAAAGCCCCCACTCACCTTATTTATATATATATATATATATATGTGTGTGTATGTATGTATGTGTATATATATATATACATACATACATACATACATACATACATACATACATACATACATACATACAGTGGGGCAAAAAAGTTTTTGGACAGCCACCGAATGTGCAAGTTGACCCACTTAAAAAGATGAGGTCTGTAATTTCTATCATAGGTACCCTTCAACTGTGAGAGGAAAGAATCAGGAAAAAAAAAAAAAAAAAGGAAATCACATTGTATGATTTTTAAACAATTTACTTGTATATTCTTAAATATTTGGACACCTACCAAGTAGCAAGATTTCTGGCTCTCACAGACCTGTTAAGTCTTCTTTAAGAAGCTCTTCTATCCTCCACTCGTTAGTATTAATGGCACCTGTTTCAACTGGTTATCTGTATAAGAGACACCTGTCCACACCCTCAAACAGTCAGACTGCTACCTCTCCACCATGGCCAAGACCAGAGAGCTGTCTAAGGACACCAGGGACAAAATTGTGAGCTACTCGACAACAGGCAAGCATCTTGGTGAGAAGAAATCAACTGTTGGCGCAGTTAGTTATTAAAAAATGGAAGAAATACAAGATCACTAACAATCTCCCTCGACCTGGGGCTCCATGCAAGATCTCACCTCCTGGGGGTATCAATGATCTTGAGAACGGTGAGGAATCAGCCCAGAACTACACGGGGGGAACTGGTCAATGACCTCAAGAGAGCTCGGACCACAGTCACAAAGGTTACCATTCGTAACCCACTACGTCGTCATGGATTGAAATCATGCAGCGCCCGAAAGATCCCCCTGCTTAAGCCAGCACATGTCCAGGCCCGTCTAAAGTTTGCCAGTGACCATATGGATGGTCCAGAGGAGGATTGGGAGAATGTAATATGGTCAGATGAGAGCAAAATCAAACTTTTTGGTATAATCTCCACTCGCCGTGTTTGGAGGGAGAAGAATGATGAATGGCATCCCACGAACACCATACCCACTGTGAAGCATGGGGGTGGCAACATCATGCTTTGGGGCTGCTTTTCTGCAAAGGGGATAGGACGACTGATCCGTATTAAGGAGAGTATGAATGGGGCCATGTATAGTCAGATTTTGGGCAAAAACCTCCTGCCCTCAGTAAGAGCATTGAAGATGGAACGTGGCTGGGTCTTCCAGCATGACAATGACCCCAAACACCGCCTGGGCAACTAAGGAGTGGCTCAGTAAGAAGCATTTCAAGGTCCTGAAGTGGCCTAGCCAGTCTCCAGACCTCAACCCAATAGAAAATCTGTGAAGATCTGCATGGAAGAGTTGGCCAGAATACCCTGCTACAGTGTGTGCAAACCTGGTCAAGAACTACAGGAAACGTGTGTGTGTGTGTGTGTGTGTGTGTGTGTGTGTGTGTACGTATGTGTGTGTGTATGTATGTATGTATGTATGTATGTATGTATGTGTATATATATATATATATATATATATATATATATATATATATATATATATATATATATATATATATATGTGTGTGTGAAAAGGAGGAAGCTGAACAGCGCCAATTAGCGATAACAATTTGTACTAGTATATGGACCAGAATTACTAAAAACACTCCTAAAACGGACACTCCCTTTAATATATTTAGGGCGTCAGCTCACGTCTTAAGTAAAAAACACTGGTAGGGTGTTTTACAAGTAATCTCAGAAATGGTGGATAAGATACTTAAGAGCGACCAATGGTGTCAATTAATATTATAATAGGAGGTTATAATTTAAAAAAAATTTTTAATCACAATAAAATTTGCACCAATAAAAGATATAAAGCAAAACCACAGTAAAAATATTAAAAATTAGACGATCAGAGATAAAAAAAAAGTCAATACAAAAATATCACCAACATGTATAAAAAAAAAAAAAAAAAAAAAAAAAATATATACGGTATAACATATGAGGACTCAATTTAGAAAAGAGATAATATCGATTAATAAGACCAACTTTAGGTAAAAAATCAATCTAAACTTAAGAGAAGGTAGGTATCCCCAACGCGTTTCGTCCTATCTGTACTTCCTCAGGGGGCAGTGAGCAAGTGGGACAGCACAGGTATATATACACGTTAATGAGGAAGTGATCTCTACATCACTTCGTGTCAATTAGGAGCACCAAAAAGTAACATACTGATACTTTTAAAAAAAAGGCTATGACATGTTCTTTCCACTGCTTGGATTAGGCTAAGCAGAACCGCTATTGTATAAGTCTAATTTGAGCTCAGGGAAGCCTTATAAAGCTCCCTGAGTGTTGTTTATCCGGACTTCCTGTCTGGACAGTGGGTGACATCACGTCCGCCCCACTTCCGGCGTCATGGTTCCTACACCGCGCATGCGCCGGGTACGGACAACCCGGACCCACGGCGCATGCGCCCGCGAGCGGTGTCCGGATCTTAACACAGTCAGTTACCGTGTTTTCGTCCATTGCGCATGCGCCGGGTACGGACATCCCGAACCCACAGCGCATGCGCCCGCGAGCCGTATCCAATGTTCAATACATGGCCAGCATATGTTCCAAAAGGTTCCTGAGCGTCTGCAACACCTACTCCAGGACTGATTCCACTAATAAGGGGAAGTTCTGTATATGGTTATGTTCATATCCATTCATTAATCGCATCAGATGATATCAAGGGGTTGGCATCCATTTTCTTGGCGCATGCTGCTTGCAGACACTTATTGCACACAGTCCCAGTGGCCATCTTAGGTAGGATCTTTCTCAATGGGAAACACATAAAAAGAAAAATGAAGATAGGAGCAGGGTCATACAAAGGTTTCGGATGCAAAAATTGCCTTACATCATTATTAGTTATAATTTCATAGAGGATATTCCCTCAAAACAGATGGTGTCTAGTATATAAATAGCCTTAGACCCATAAACATAAGATATAAGCTGAGAATAGATATGTATGAATGTAAGGTGTAAAAAAAAATCAGAAATTCATTAAAAATACATAGACATTTTTTTATAAAAAAATATACAAATTTTTTTTTTGCATGAACAAAAATGAAGACAGACACAAATAAGAGAAAAAGAGGGGCTGGAGAATAGTAGTAATAAAGTTATAACAAAGTTTTAATGGAAAATGCCAGGAACTGAGTTTCTTTATGGCAGTACAAGAGATTGCATGTGTTCAAAGCTAGTTTTCATATCGCCCAAAACACCAGAAGCCCCTCTCGGGGAAGACATAGTAACACTCTCACATCCCATATTCCAGCCTACAGCACCCGGTCTTCCATGATGGTTCCCCATCTGTGTACTGGCCGGCCCAAACACTGCTTGGCTTCCAAGTTCGGGCGGAATTGGGCATTTCCAGTGTGGTATGGCTGTAATAGTGGTATAATATATGGGTCTGCAAGGTGCGACGGCGAGCAAAATTAAGTAGGTCACCCTGGTGAGATGGTTAAAAGTGCAATGTGCTTAAGTCATAAAAACGGGGCTATTTCATAGCCCTCGTTGAAGCCTTCAGGATGCAGAGTGTTCAATTCAGGAGGCAGGAGGAATATACACCTACAAAAACAAAAGGCGACACCTGTAGTAGGTGAGGCATCAAATGAAATATTTAATTTATCAAGTCACACACTATCAGAGTGCGAAACAGCAGTATTGAGCAAAGGACTTTCTTATGCACCCACTAAAGCATAGGTCTTCAACCTGTGGCCCTCCAGCTGCTGCGGAACTACACATCCCAGCATGCCCTGCCTCAGTTTTACCATGCCTTAATAGCAAAACTGTGGCAGGGCATGGTGGGATGTGTAGTTCCGCAGCAGCTGGAGGGCCACAGGTTGAAGACCCATGCACTAAAGGTATGAATAGATTTGATGTTTTCATTGAGCTAAACAAGTATGTAAGGAAACTGACTCTCAAGAGGCATTTTCTTAAAGAAAATGCAGTGATACATAACTATGAACAATCAAAATCAAGATTGAAACCTGTTTCGAAATTCTACCCTCTGGAGTCTTAAGGGCCATAACGTGGGCATTTTTTATGATTTGGTAAAGAGGGATTTATGTGATACTGAAATTGAACCCATCAAAGAGAAGAATCTTATAAATAGAGAAATAAAAGCTATTAAGGATTTGCGGGCCAATAACAATATCGTTATAAAATCTGCTGACAAAGGGGGGGAGTTGGTTATCATGGACCGGGAGGCCTATGTAGCAGAGGCTAATGGGATGGTGACAAGACGAGTTTTAATGAATTTTTTACATATTTATCTAACAACTCGATGAATCTCCGCTTTACCGCCAATGAAAACATCAAAGAGATTGACTTTTTGGATCTGGTACTGTCGCATGAGGGCAATGAAGTGATCTCCAAGAATTTCATCAAAAAAGTAGATATGAATAGCTACGTCCACTATAAAAGCAATCACAGTCAACAATGGAAGAACAATATCCCTTTTTCTCAGTTTACCAGAATTGCCCGCAACTGTAAAAACCCTGAGGACTGTGATCAACAATTACAGGTGTACACTGAACGATTCAAGGAAAAAGGCTATCCCAATCATCTCCTGGGAGAAGCAAATGACAAAGCTAAAAATCTGGAGAGGCAACAACTTCTGAGGTACAAAACGAAGGAAAAGGGGGAGGATGTAGTAAGATTCATCACCACCTACAGTAGACATGGTAACCTCATCAAGAAAACCCTTAAGAAACATTGGAACATCCTCCTAATGGATCCCGTTCTAAAGGAGTCTCTTCCCAAAGATCTGTTGGTGGTATTCAGGAAATCACAGAATCTCAAAGACTTGGTGGCACCAAGCATGCTGAGGAAGAAAGAAATCATACCAGGGATGCCCAAGTGTGTCGGATGCTACAAGTGTGGTCGCTGCAATATGTGTCGTTATCTGCACCCCAACAGGAAGACTTTCAGGAATACAGATGGGTCCAGAGAGTACAAGATCAAGGGGTTCATTAACTGCAACACGGTCTCGGTGATTTACATGCTGGAATGCTCATGTGGAATGAAGTATATAGGAAAAACCAAGAGACCCCTGAAGATCCGCATCCAGGAGCATGTAAGGAATATTAAAAACAAGGTACTATCCCATGCGGTCTCTAAACATTTCCACATGTGCCACAATTCAGACCCTGAGGAACTGACTTTCAAAGGCATCGAACTTGTCTCATTGGGCGAGAGAGGTGGAGACCTTGGCAACCTCCTATCCAAGAGGGAGATGTATTGGATTTTTGAATTGAACACTCTGCATCCTGAAGGCTTCAACGAGGGCTAGGAAATAGCCCCATTTTTATGACGTAAGCACATTGCACTTTTAACCATCTCACCAGGGTGACCTACTTCATTTTGCTCGCCGTCGCACCCTGCAGACCCATATATTATACCACTATTACAGCCATACCACACTGGAAATGCCCAATTCCGCCCGAACTTGGAAGCCAAGCAGTGTTTGGGCCCGGCCAGTACATAGATGGGGAACCATCATGGAAGACCGGGTGCTGTAGGCTGGAATATGGGATGTGAGAGTGTTACTATGTCTTCCCCGAGAGGGGCTTCTGGTGTTTTGGGCGATATGTAAATGAGCTTTGAACACATGCAATCTCTTGTACTGCCATAAAGAAACTCCGTTCCTGGCATTTTCCATTAAAACTTTGTTATAACTTTATTACTACTATTCTCCAGCCCCTCTTTTTCTCTTATTTGTGTCTGTCTTCATTTTTGTTCATGCAAAAAAAAAATTGTATATTTTTTTTTTTTTAAATGTCTATGTATTTTTAATGAATTTCTGATTTTTTTACACCTTACATTCATACATATCTATTCTCAGCTTATATCTTATGTTTATGGGTCTAAGGCTATTTATATACTAGACACCATCTGTTTTGAGGGAATATCCTCTATGAAATTATAACTAATAATGATGTAAGGCAATTTTTGCATCTGAAACCTTTGTATGACCCTGCTCCTATCTTCATTTTTCTTTTTATGTGTTTCCCATTGAGAAATATCCTACCTAAGATGGCCACTGGGACTGTGTGCAATAAGTGTCTGCAAGCAGCATGCTCCAAGAAAATGGATGCCAACCCCTTGATATCATCTGATGCGATTAATGAATGGATATGAACATAACCATATACAGAACTTCCCCTTATTAGTGGAATCAGTCCTGGAGGAGGTGTTGCAGACGCTCAGGAACCTTTTGGAACATATGCTGGCCATGTATTGAACATTGGATACGGCTCGCGGGCGCATGCGCTATGGGTACGGGATGTCCGTACCCGGCGCATGCGCAATGGACGAAAACACGGTAACTGACTGTGTTAAGATCCGGACACCGCTCGCGGGCGCATGCGCCGTGGGTCCGGGTTGTCCGTACCCGGCGCATGCTCGGTGTAGGAACCATGACGCCGGAAGTGGGGCGGACGTGATGTCACCCACTGTCCGGACAGGAAGTCCGGATAAACAACGCTCAGGGAGCTTTATAAGGCTTCCCTGAGCTCAAATTAGACTTATACAATAGCAGTTTTGCTTAGCCTAATCCAAGCAGTGGAAAGAACATGTCATAGCCTTTTTTTTAAAAGTATTTCAGTATGTTACTTTTTGGTGCTCCTAATTGACAGGAAGTGATGTAGAGATCACTTCCTCATTAACATGTTTATATATACCTGTGCTGTCTCACTTGCTCACTGCCCCCTGAGGAAGTCCAGATAGGACGAAATGCGTTGGGGATACCTACCTTCTCTTAAGTTAAGATATTGATTTTTTACCTAAAGTTGGTCTTATTAATCGATATTATATCTTTTCTAAATTGAGTCCTCATATGTTATACCGTATATATTTTGAAATTTTTTTTTATACATGTTGGTGATATTTTTGTATTGACTTTTTTTTTTTTATCTCTGATCGTCTAATTTTTAATATTTTTACTGTGGTTTTGCTTTAGATCTTTTATTGGTGCAAATTTTATTGTGATTAAAAAATTTTTTAAATTATAACCTCCTAATATAATATTAATTGACACCATTGGTCGCTCTTAAGTATCTTATCCACCATTTCTGATTGATATATACATATATATCAATATGTGTGTGTGTGTGTGTGTGTATGTATATATATATTCAGTTTACTGCTTACCTGTGTTCCGTTCCAGTTATTGGAATAGAATTGCTTCAATTTCAGTACTAACTGAAGAATGGTGGTGTTCTAAACATTTTGTCCGTTAGTGTAGTGCTGTCTGAAAAGTGTGCAAGTAGCTGCTGACATTGAGAAGCTTGTGTCATCCTTTCATTGCAGGAGCTGACATGGACGTGTGCCTTACAAACTATGGTCACTGCAACTATGTGTCTGGCAAGCACGCTTGCATATTTTACGATGAGGTGAGTATATTTGCATACATTTTTATTTTTACATGTTTATATACTGTTAATATACAGGAGAAGATATTTCTAGTGACGTGATTCAATTTAACATGATTCAAGTTCCAGATGATTTAATTTTGCGTGTTTGTTTCTGATTGCCTATAGACAGCCTGTCGATCTTAAACTGTATAGTTTTAAAAGAAAAAAGTTCAAGTCATAATGCTAAAAACCCACTGAATTGCTAAATGAATCCACGTAAATGTAAAATTTTTACCTTTAATTTGAGGAGATTAAAAGGTCACAGACTGAATTTCTGGGATTTAAAGAATATTTTCTAACAGTTTTTAAGAAGCTTACAAAATTGGGAGATTGTGTGTATCCATAGCTATAAAATTTCTCAGCACATTAAAATGTAATGACAGTTGACTTGACCTCTGACCCCCTCCCACCTGTGTCAGATGCTCAGGAGAATCTGAAGTGGCAGAGATAGACCGTGAAGGAGGAAGAAGTGGTGGGGAGAAAGTGTCAAGCTGGTTGCACACTATGCGATTTGTCATCCGATCCAGTAAATCCAAACAGCGTATCGCTCATACCAGGCAATGTGTATACCTGATATGCTGTTGCCCGCTGCCACTAGCGACGTCAGGGTTGATGTGCGGCAGCTCAATCCTGATAATATCGCTAGCGACAACATGTATGCTAATGAAGGACGGGACAGTGATCGTTCCGTCCTTCATTAACATCGCTCAATGTGTACCCAGATTCCGATTTGACATATCTACTGGGTACATATCGCTCCAGTGTGTACCCAGCTTTAGAGTATAGGTGTGAGGTGGGGGGGGGGGGGGGGAGAAAAGAGGCTATGGCAGAGACCCAGAAAGAGGTCAGGGATTACAGCTGGTATAAAAATAAAATCACATTGGACTACATCCCTGTCCCTTCCCCACATTGCCATGGCAGTTGGTGTTACACTCCTGATAAGTACAACTTCAATGTCTCATGCCACGAACTGTGGCTGCCAGAGAAACTGCTTTCATACAGGAACATTTTTTGCATGTTCAATAGGGTACTGCTTTGCCAAGGGCCCCTGGATATTTTTATTTATTTATTCTTGCTGTCTTATTTATATTGTTTACCTACAGTGCAGGAAAATTACATATCAAGATATATAATAATCAGACACCAGACAGTGAGCTGTTAGTATTTTAGATAGTCCGTCTCCACAACATTAGTATAAAGAAAGGGGAAAAAACCAGCGCCCATATAGCTAGTATCCAAATATAAACAGTAGCTCTATGTACTGTGTATTGCCAGTACACAGAGGGGAAGACAGAACTCATCGCATCAGAAACTTCAATGTTTGGCTAAGGACATGGTGCAATGAGGAGAGATTTGGATTTATAGGCCACAGTCACACCATCTGGCAAGATAGGAGCTTATACAAAAGTGACGGCCTGCACCCATCTTCAAGGGGAACGAGAATACTAACTGAACAGTTTGGATGCTTCATAAAGAACTATTTAAACCAACAGAGGGGGGCAGTGAACCAAACAAGAATAAAGCAATCTGCTCCCCCAACAAAGAGGTATTATTTCTGCAGGCAAAGGGAATAGGAAGCATATCCACAGCAACAGAAGATAATTCAGATCAAAACCAAATAAAAATAGGCAGAGAGAAGAACATAGCTAGGAACAGAAAACGTACAAACAAAACTCTAAAAGCTATGTGTGCAAATGCTAGGAGCTTAGGAAATAAAATCCCAGAACTAATTGCAATAATGACAAGGGATGATCTAGACATTGTGGCAATTACAGAGTCATGGTACTATGAAAATCATGACTGGGACATAGCTATACCGGGATTTGCTTTATTTAGGAAGGACAGAATTGGAAAAATCGGAGGAGGGGTAGCAATGTATGTAAAAAAAAAAAGCATAAATACTACATTAATAAAAAATAATGAAAGAAAACTGAGGCCCTTTGGGTGACCATAGAAACAGGGGAAAAGTCGATTATTCGTATTGGCGTGATATACAGGCCACCAGGTCAGGAAGAGGAACTCGACAAGTACCTATTGCAGGACATAACTAAAATGGCATTAAAAAGAGAGGTAATAATCATGGGAGACTTTAATCTTCCTGATGTAAACTGGGAGGTGTCTGTTGCTAGTTCCACTAGAAGTAGGGACATTTTATTTTAAATTCCCTTCAGGGAGCATCTCTCCACCAATTGGTGAGGGAGCCCACTCGGAAAGACGCTATATTAGACTTAATACTTATAAATGGAGACAGAATATCTGTCGTAAAAGTGGGTGAAAACCTGGGATCCAGTGATCATCAAGCAGTATGGTTCAGCATAAAGACAGAGACTGACTCATCCCATACAAAAACAATGGTGTTGGATTTTAGGAAGGCTGATTTTGTAGTGATGGAAAAATGTGTAAGCCATTCTTTGGCAGAGTGGAGGAACTTGGAAGCTGTGCAGGAGAGGTGGGAAACATTAAAATGTGCAATATTAAAGGCAACAGACCTTTTGTATGAAGTGTTAGGAAAAACAAAAGGAAAAGGAAGCCAGTGTGGTTTGCAAAAGAAGTAGCAAATATTGTGAAAGCCAAAAAGATAGCTTTTAGGAAATATAAGCAGACACAAAATAATGAAGACAAAGAGATATATCTTGTTAGACAGAAGGAGACTAAGAAAGTAATCAGATGTGCAAAGGCATAAGCTGAGGAGAAAATGGCCCACTCAGTGGGTAAAGGACGCAAAACTTTTTTTTAGGTATATAAGCGAAAGGAGAAAAACAAAAGGCGGAATAATAAAACTGAAGACAGACACTGGGAGTCTTGTTGAGGGAGACAATTTAATAGCAGATCATCTTAATAATTAATTTTGCTCAGTATTTACTACTGAAAGAGAGGGGAAGGGGCCACAGTTAAGTTGCACGGATATTCAGGAAAATGACACAAGTACATTTACAGAGAAGAAGGTCCTAACAGAACTCTTAAAGCTGAAAGTGGACAGACCTATGGGGCCAGATGGGATACATCCAAGGATACTAAAAGAATTTAGAGGTGCTGGTAGCACCATTGACAGAATTATTCAACCAGTCATTAGCTACAGGAGTAATTCCAGAGGACTGGAAAAGAGCAAACGTAGTCCCACTGCACAAAAGTGGAAGCAAGGAAGAGGCAAACAACTACAGACCAGTGAGTCTTACATCGGTAGTAGGGAAATTGATGGAAACACTCTTAAAAGAAAGAGTTGTAGATTATCTCAAATCCGGGAATTTACAGGATCCCAAACAGCATGGATTCACTGGGGGGAGATCATGTCAAACAAATCTTTTTTTTTTTTTTTTTTTTTAAACACATTTTATTGAATGGATCATGAAGTAGGTACAGTGATTACATAACAGAGCACCCAAACATTTTGGGTGCTTAAAATACAAATGTAAGTACAGTAAATTGTTGCTACAACAGCATGGATCCTTTTTTTTTTTTTTTTTGTTTTAATGTTTTCCCGTGTTTAGAGATTTAGGTTAGAACATAAAAAGTGGGAAACTCTCGGCAACGGAGTGGCCTTCCGTCAAGAGAGTCAGCAAAGGAAATGAGAAAGGAAAGTGCTCAGAGAGCGATCAGAAGGGGACAGAAAAGTGTAGGAGGCTGGGCACCTCCGGTTGAGGAAGAGAGGGGGGGGAGTAGAGAGAGGGGAGGAGAGGTGGAGGAGTAGCCTTCGGGGGCAGGAGGTGGATAGGTCCTTGGCATGCCGTGTCAGGTTATGAATGGGGAGGAGGCCTGTTGTAGGTTTAGCCATGGGGACCATACTTTATCGAATTGCTTCGAGGTGTTACGAATAACTGCGGTCATGTATTCCATTTTGTGGACATACCATATCCGGGAAATTATCCCCTGCATTGGTGAGGGGGTCGGGCTCTTCCAGTCTGTGGCGATTTGACATGTCATTGCCGAGACTATATGGCGGAATAGTTTGTTTTGATGTCTGTTGAGGGTAGGAAGAGACATGGGGAGCAAAAAGTATTGGGGTTCGAAGGGGATGGAGGTGTCGAATAGACGCGAAAGCATGGTGCTGAGTTCACCCCATATTGTGTAGATTTTGGGGCAGGCCCACCATATGTGTAAGAATGAACCAATGTCCGTACAGCCCCTCCAGCATCTATCTGGAGTATCGGGGAACATAGTATGTAGACGGGAAGGGACATAGTACCATCGATAGAGTAATTTATAGATATTTTCTTTAATTCTTACACAGATGGAGCTGGAGGCCGCATTGTCCCATATATCTACCCAGTCCTCGTTGTCTATAGTGAATCCCAGTTCCTTTTCCCATGCCACTTCATGGGGGGCCCGGGGTGTTGTGGGGGGGTCGTCCAGGAGGGTGTAGATGTCTGATATGAGGCCTTTAGTGTTGGTGCGTTTCCGGCTAATGTATTCAAAGGGGGATAAATGTCTGTGGAGAAGGGTGGTGGTGATGGTGGAGTGAAAGTGTCTAATTTGTAGATAGCGGAAGAAGTCTGATGAGGGGATTGCTGTTCCTTCACGGATATCTGCGAATTGTGGGAACGTAGCTGTGGAGGTGATGTCATTAACATAGAAAATACCACTCATGCGCCAGGACGTGTGTATGGCTCTGCTCATACCTGGTGGGAAGGCTGGGTTGTTAAATAACGGAATTAGCGGGGACGGGTATGGGGCCAGACTGAATCGTCTATTTGTCAGGTCCCATGTTGCCAGGGAGCGACTTACTACAGGGTGCAATAGGGCCGCACGGGGACGCTGGTTCCTGTGAAGCCACAGTAGAGAGGATAGTGTAGCTAGGCCCGTCTCCTCTGCCTCTATCTCCACCCAGACCTTCCGTGTCCCGCCTTCGTTGCACCATTGTGCACATTGAGCGAGTTGCGCGGCATAAAAGTATTTCTTAAAATCCGGGATACCCAGGCCGCCGCCTCTGGAGGGGCGTTGAAGCAGTTTTAGTCTGACTCGAGGGCGTTTGTGATTCCAAATAAAGAGGGAGGATTGGCGTTGTAGAGTCTTGAAGACGTAGGTAGGGACATATATCGGGAGGGTCTGAAATAAGTACAGGAGTCGGGGGAGCACGCTCATCTTGACAGAGTTAATTCTGCCTATCCATGATATAAAATAACTGGACCAGTCCACCAAGTCCTCCTTAATTGTCTGTAATAAACGGGGATAATTTGCTTGGAAAAGTTGGTGGTGATGGTGGGTCAAGTACACACCAAGGTATTTAATTTTCTTGGTATGCCAGTTACAGGGGAGAATAGTTTGAAGTTCTTGTTTGAGAGCTTCCGGGATATAAAAGTTAAGGACCTCTGTTTTGTTCACGTTTATTTTATAACCTGATAGCTGTGAATATGAGCTGATCTCAGATAAAAGCGCGGGGAGAGATTGGGCTGGGTCAGTGAGGGAGATCAGGACGTCGTCGGCGTATAACGCTATCTTGTGTTCGGATAGGCCTGTGGATATTCCGTGGATAGCACTATTATTACGGATCCTTGCTGCTAGGGGCTCCATGATTAGGGCGAAGATTAAAGGGGAGAGGGGGCATCCCTGCCTGGTACCATTGGTGATCCCGAAACTGGAGGAGGAGACACCGTTAACTATAACCTGGGCCGACGGGGAGCGGTAGAGTGCTTTAATTCCCTCTAGATAGTTTCCGGAGAATCCCATTTTGTCAAGGACTGCAAAGGCAAAAGACCACGATATGCGGTCGAAGGCCTTCTCCGCGTCGAGAGCATGTCAAACAAATCTTATTGACTTTGACTGTGTGAATAAAGTGATGGATAAAGGTGGAGCCATGGATATAGCTAATCTAGACTTTAGTAAGGCTTTTGACACTGTTCCACATCGCAGACTGCTAAATAAACTTGAAAGTTTGGGATTGGATATTAGGATTATTGAATGAATAAGATCTTGGTTGAAGGATAGAAAACGGAGAGTTGTGGTAAATGGAGTGCATTCACAGGAGGGAAGTGTTACCAGTAGAGTACCCCAGGGATCTGTACTTTGACCAGTGCTTTTTAATATCTTTATTGGTGACATTGCAAATGGCATTAAAGGGAAAGTATGCCTTTTTGCAGATGACACAAAGGTATGCAACAGGGTAGACACACCAGGTGGGGTAAAATAAACGATTGAGGATCTAGGTAGACTAGAGGAATGGTCAAGAGTGTGGCAATTACAGTTTAATACCAAAAAAATGCAAAATCATGCACTTGGGTTTCAAAAATCCAAAGGCTAAATATAGTATTAATGGCACTATACTGGAAACTACTGAGGAGGAAAGGGATCTAGGAGTCACTATTTCAGATGACTTAAAGGCAGGTAAGCAATGTAACAAAGTAATGAGGAAGGCTTGTCAGATGCTTGGCTGCATTGGGAGAGGAATCAGCAGCAGAAAGAAAGAAGTCATAATGCCACTGTTTAGGTCATTGGTACGGCCTCGTCTAGAATACTGTGTTCAATTCTGACGGCCATATCTTCAAAAGGATATTAATACCTTAGAAACTGTACTAAGAAGTGCAACTAAAATGGTGCATGGCCTACATCACAAAACATACCCAGAAAGACTAAGAAATCTCACTCAATATGTATAGTTTGGAGCAGAGAAGGGAAAGGCGGGACATGATAGAAACTTTCAAATATATCAAGGCTTTTAACAAAGTCCAGGAGGGAAACATTCTCCAGATGAAGAGAAGCAATAGGACACGAGGACATGCACTGAGACTGGAGGGGGGGGAGGTTCAGGAGAAATTTGCGGAAAAATTACTTCACAGAAAGGGTAGTGGACAAGTGGAATAGCCTCCCATCGGAGGTGGTAGAGGCTAAGACAGTAGAGCAATTTAAACATGCATGGGATAGACCTAAGGATATCCTTACAAAGAAATAAGGATCAAATAAGGTTAGAGATAAAAATGTAAAAAAGGGGGGGGGGCAGACTAGATGGGCCAAGTAGTTCTTATCTGCCAACAAATTCTATGTTTCTATGTAATGTGACATATATTAAATACAATGTAATGAAAAAAATCACTTCATATTGTGCAACAAGGTATTGGCCTGATATTAAAACAATAGTAGCAGACAAAGATTATAAGGGATCCGGTCAGGATCCCAGCAGTCAGCATCTCGACGCCGGAATCCCAACACTATTCGTAATGCTGACACCTGCATCCCGAAAAGGTTCACCAGCCCCTGCTAGTATTCCGAGCATCGGTATGCTGCGGTCGGTATTCTGTCCACCGGCATCTCATACGCCGGTAAATCAAACCCAACCCAATTATAATACCCTTTTCACACATACACCAGATAGCCATGGTTTTTCTCACGGCTCGTGGCTCAACCCGGCCTTTGGCAATATGTGAACAGACCCTACCCAGGACAGGTGACCCTGGTCTCCGACTGTGCTTGGTGCCAGGGTTTTCCTTTTAGTGTGAATGGCATTACCCAGGGTCGGCTGTAGTGTAAATGGCATTACCCGGGTCACGATTACACTTGGAGTGGACATAATTGCCAAGCGTCCACTGTAAGCCGGAAGACCCGGGTCCAGTGTGGTGAACGGTGACGACACGAGAATAACCCAGGTCCATCACCCATGTCTGAAAGGGGCTAAGTACTAAAACCAACTCGTACTCTGTGTCCATAGTCCGAGCAAGGGTTTGAAAGGGCATCTTCCGTAGTAGTAGTAAAACAAGAGTAAATATAAGACTCTTGCTAGGCCACTCTTATTAAATATTAATAAATGTAGATAAAAAACTTTTATTGGTGTTCATTAAATTAAAATCTCAACCATGCTAATTGCCATTCTGCAGTGACACAGAAACAAACGTAAGAAAATGGTAAAAATTGTATTGAATGTAACAGCCAATGTTTGGTTCCAATAGTTTGGATAGGGAACTATCCTGTAGACCAATGGTTCCCAAACGTGGTCTCCAAGGCACCCCAACGGTTCAGGTTTTAATTATATCTCAGCATAGATGGTAAAATCCTATTGACTGTGGTACCAATTAAGTCACCTGTGGCCAAGCATGAATAAGAGGTCTGACAATGAAGTTCGCAAACTTGCTACCGTGTGCTTGCTGTGGTGGCACTGGACAGAAACATTAGTATGGTTTGACGTTGGCATATCAGCGTTTCACAGCTGAGTTGTTTATCTACGGCAGTCTGTTCCTGAGTGGCTATGGTCTGTTTTGGAGTTCTTTCGCAAGAATGTCTGAGCTTGAATTAGCCATGAACAAACATTAAGGGCTTGAGGTAATGGAGTCAGATCGCTGGAGGTGCGGGATGCCTGCCGATCTCGGATGTTTTTTTTTTTTTTTTAAAGGGGCAGTCACAAGGCAAAGCCATGCCTTGTAAGGTGATTGCCCCTTTAAAAAAATGTCTGAGATCGGCCAGCATCCCGCACCTTCGGCAATCTCTGACTCCATTACATCCCGTCGTAAATTTCTTGTTAGACTTCGCAAGATTGGAAAGTGAAATCAGAGAGCTGTAAGTGCAAATTTTCAGGGAATAATCCTATGAAGAAAATAGTTTACAAGTGGAAACTTTTTTTTCTGAGGGAAGATTGTGTCACTGACGATGAGCGATCAGACCAGCCAGCAACGAGCAAAACTGAAAAAAACTTTGCAAAATGACATCAAATTGTGAGTGCAAATCATCGGCTGACTGTCCGGAGCATAGCAGAGCACGTGAACATAGAGAAACAGGAAACTCTTAACTGGGGATTTTGACATGAGGAAGGTGTGTTCAGTAATGGTCCCAAAGGTTCTCCTAAAGAACAAAAGCAAAGAAGAGTCGAAATTTGCCAAGACCTTTTGGAGAGGCAAGGTGACATTATGGGCTGTGTCGTCACAGTGATGAAACATGGGTCTACCAATACGACCCGAAGCTGCAAAGTGCACTATGGAAGACTGTAAATTCTACATGACCAAAAAAGTTCAGATAGTCCAAGAATCAAAACCATGTTGATAACTTTTTTTGGTAGTAGAGCGATTGTTCATTATGAGTTTTTACCAACTGGACAGTTAACCAAGTTTACTGTTTGGAAGTTCTGAAAACACTACGTGAAAAGTCAGACAGTAGCGACCCAAATTTTTACTCAACTCATCACGACAATGCACCTGCTCACGCGGCACTGTCTGTGAGGGAGTTTTTAGCTAGTAAACATATAACTGTGTTGGAACACCCTCCCTATTCACCAGAACTAGCCTCCAACGACTTTTTTTCTGTTTCCGAAGATAAAGGAAATATTGAAAGGAAGGCATTTTGGATGACATCAGAAGTAATATGACTGCAGCTCTGAAGGCCATTCCACAAAACCAGTTCCAATATTGTTTTGAAGGGTGGACTAGGCTCTGGCATTGGTACATAGCTTCCCAAGGGGAGTACTTTGAAGGCTACGACAGTGATATTCAGCAATGAGGTATGTAGCACTTTTACCACAATGAATTTGTGTACTTAATTGTCAGACCACGTATACGTAAAACCCAGACTGTTATGGTGCCTTGTGGACGGACCGCGTTTTGGGAACCTATGCTGTAAAACACTATGGCTGGTGGCTGTATTCATTTATATAAACATGAATACTTCAGTTAAAACAAAACATTGTAATGATTTATGAATACAATATGCTGAAATAATTGGTACTATTAAGTAAACCCTACAGAGTAGTAGTAATAAGATAAGAGTTAAATATCCAATAATTCAGTAGGTCCCAGTATGTACTATCACTCTGGTAGTGTACTCAGTCCTACGGTATGTTAGATTTACAATATTTGTACATGATGTTCATAGTGTGCATACGTACATCTTTTGATCCTTCAATATGTTCCCAGATCGTAAATATTAAGGAATAAAGAGGAAGTAGGTATATCGGATATCATATAATTCCTACTGTTTCTGCTTCCCACCAGTGTGCTATGATAGAGCAGTGAACAGATGAGTGAGAGCACAGGAAGTAGAATTGGTTGGTTCTGAAGGAAGTATAGTAAGTTTGATATGCTGTTTTATCTAAACTAAACTTCCTTCAGAACTAATTCTACTTTCCTGTACTCTCACTCATGTGCAGAAGCAAAGTAGTAATTATGATATCTGATATACTTATTTTCCCTTTACTCCTCAATATTTATGACCTGGGAGCATATTGAAGGATCATAAGATATTTGCATACTATGAACATAATGTACAAATATCGTAATATTCCCATACCTTAGGAGGACAGTACACTACCAGAGTAATAGTGCTTAATGGGACCTACTGAATTATTGAATATTTAATCCTTATCTCATTACTACTAGTCAGCAGGGCATCCTTAATATTACCAATTATTTCACCACATTGTGTTTATACATCATTATGTTTTGTTTTAACAGTGAAGTATTCATATTTTTATCATGATAAATACAGCCGCCAGTCAAAGGCTTCGCTGAGGACTATCCAATTGGTCCGGGTACTTATTAATTGAATAGCCCGATAATTACCTTCGGTCGAAAATCGGACGTTTTTTTTTTGTTTTTTTGTTTTTTTCAGGATAAAAATTATTGTGGCTAATTTAATACCGGCCATAGTAGTTTACAGGATTGTTCCCTATCTAAACTATTTGAACCACCCAAACATTGGCTGTTACATTCAATACAATCTTTTATCCTTTTGTGTTTTTCTGTGTCACTGTAGACTGTCAATGATAGATATTTTATTTTAATGAATACCAATAAAAGTTACAAGTTGTAGCCCTCTATACTGTGCCCGGCATCCTGAGGCACCTAAGAGAAAACTGGAATTCCGGGGTTGCAGGTGGGAGGAGCTTACTTCTTACAGTTAGTTACTTTAGGTACCTGCTCCAGCCCCAACCTACAGTCCCATTGTTTAGTGTTCACCACCTTGCTTCAGAGAAAAGGATTCAACGGTAAGTGATCAAAAATCCTCTTATCTACGTAATATTTTATTTGTCTCAGCAAAAGATAGACATATTTTGTTTTGTTTTTCTCTTGTGCTTTGCTACATATTCCCATTTGGGAGCGCCATCAACTTGTGACACTACCCGATAACAGGGCAGGATTGATTGAATGTTGGTTGTACACATCTAATGAGCTCAACATGATCTTATAGATAGGTTTTGTGTGGAATCGCTTCCCTCTATTTGCTTTTGCAATCTTCCACACAGTCCCAGTTATGGGGCAATGGACAGTTCAAATAGGGGCACACGTACTGTAGTCCAGCTATTAAGGTAACCTATAGATTACCAATTCTGTGATAGTCCTGTCGTCTCTGGTGGAGTCCAAAGTAAGATGAGTGTTTCTCCCGATGTCACAGTTAATTTGCTGGAAGTCCTGTGTGTAGCTTGTGTCCACAGCTGAAGTGGAAATGCTCCTCAGCATGATAAACTGATGTGTTTCTCTGCTATGCTTGCAGCTTTATCAAAGGTGTCTCCTTTTGGCCCAGGAGTGTTTTATATAGTGATTGTTCAATGTGGCTGCTGATTTAAGTACTGTGCGCTTATCATACATTGAACCAAAGGCATATTGAAACCTTAATGAGCTTAATAACAATAGAGACCATGTAGAAATTTGTTTATAGGTCGGTGCGCTTGTCCAACGTTCAGAAAATCCCTTTCCAAAGGGGGGATTTGCCAAATTGTCTAAAAGCTGCGACTCAATTAGTCGTATCTGGGTCCGTGTCTTTAGCCTTCCTGCGAGGATTCTATATTCAGTAAACACCTTCCAAACCTCTTTAGTGGCAGCTCAGTTCTTCAGTGTATGACCTAGGTAAGTTCAGTCATGCGATTCTGTGGAGGTAGGGAAGAAGAACAAGCGCCATATGGTGTAGTAATTCAGGACACATATAGGACCGAAAGATGAGTATAAATTTTGTAAGTACCGGATAACGTCTTGGGATTAGGCCTGTCAGTCTCAGTTTTTCACATTGGCTGTCCCCACCTATAAGGAGACACAGATCGTCGCCGTATAGTGAAGTACCTTCGTAAATAATTTAGGGTGCTCCCCCCCCTATATTAAGCGTACCACATCAATATTCAAATATAGCATGTAGGATAAGCTTATATCCAGATGGTTCAAGTAGGTCCGGTAAATGTGCTCCTTCAAAGAATTCCCAATCACTGCACTGTATGATCATGCAATGTTTAATAACCAAAATGAGATAAAAAATATTTTAAACACAGTAAATAAATAAATAAAAAGTCTTAGCTTAGTGATACAGGCAGTGGGTATATCAGTCAGGTTTCTCAACGCGTTTCGCCTTTTAGGGCTTCCTCAGGAAACCTGACTGATATACCCACTGCCTGTATCACTAAGCTAAGACTTTTTATTTATTTATTTATTGTGTTTAAAATATTTTTTATCTCATTTTGGTTATTAAACATTGCATGATCATACAGTGCAGTGATTGGGAATTCTTTGAAGGAGCACATTTACCGGACCTACTTGAACCATCTGGATATAAGCTTATCCTACATGCTATATTTGAATATTGATGTGGTACGCTTAATATAGGGGGGGGAGCACCCTAAATTATTTACGAAGGTACTTCACTATACGGCGACGATCTGTGTCTCCTTATAGGTGGGGACAGCCAATGTGAAAAACTGAGACTGACAGGCCTAATCCCAAGACGTTATCCGGTACTTACAAAATTTATACTCCTCTTTCGGTCCTATATGTGTCCTGAATTACTACACCATATGGCGCTTGTTCTTCTTCCCTACCTCCCCAACAATAGAGACCAACCTATATATTTATAATATTATAAAAACAATTGTTAAAGTATATTGTAGGAATAAAGAATTTGAATACATACTATACTTTCTCGTCTTTGTTCCGGTCATGTGATCAGCACTAGGTCATGTGTCTTTACGGTTGCACGTGTAGCAGGCTTGGCGGAAGTATTGCACAGCGGTACTTTGGTAACAGCAAGGAGACGGACACAGGAACTGACTTCAGACTGGCTGTCCTATTAGTTAATGACGTGAGTCACATGATGGGAATGTTACTCAGACATCCTCAGTTGCTAGGTTATGATTTCTCTACACTTCTAGGTGAACAAAGTTAGACTATCTCATTGGAACAAACCATGGTCACATGATATGAACAAGGAAATAATATAGTAAAGAACAGAGGCTAAAAGTCCCAATACATTTTTATTGATGTGGTAATATCTTCCACGGGTGAACATATAAGTGGACAAAAAACTCCTTAAGTCTGATAATGAAAGTAAGCACACGTCATGAGGATGGGACCACAAAGAATTTTACGATGGGAAATAATGACGTATAGATGAGGTGTACCAAAAAAAAAGAAAACACAGATCTGTAACATCAGAATGATCTATGAACAAGCAGCAAAATTGGTTACATAGTTTGGTGGGCAAACGTATCTACCCTTCTTGGGCATTCACATGTGCTGTCAAGCTAGGCACAGATCTTATTCGCTGACCCTATATAGCTACAGTTAAGACTTCAATAATAGAAAAGTTGTATGTTAAACTGTGGAATGCTTTCCAGAGGGCAAGTGGGAGTAGACTCCCCGAGCGCTCTGATACCTGCGTTGGTGGTCCGGCTAACCAGGTGGATCGCGGGCTGTGCCTAGCTCAGGAGCCGCGGCCTCAAGTAGCGGCTGCCTCCCCGGAGCTCCCGTCTGCATTCTGTGACCGCGGCAGGAGGTGACATCCTCCTTCCTTCACCTTTGCTTGGTAGCTCTGCGCTGGACTCTGCTGAAGTCCCTGTTGGTGTTGAGACTGAGGCGGCGGAGGTACGCCCCACCACCCCACACACACACACACACACACCGGACTGGCGACGGAAAGGATCTGACGGGTATTGAATACAGCCCTTAGTCGTAGAGGTGTTGTTACCATATAGGTCATTGTTGAGACCAGGCATAGAATACTATGGGCCTTGCTGGAGATGTCCTCTAATGCAGCTACAATTGTACATGCATCAACTGCTTAAATATGCAAATGTCACAGGCATCTGGATTTGTATTGCGATTCACCAGAGGCTGCGTACAGAGACGCAGCTTTGGGCGCAGACCACTTAATTATGACAGTTCTGAGTAGCATATGGTAGTCCAGGACTATCAATCATTCTGCAAATAAATGCACTTTGCAACCACCATCACAAGACCATGGCGGCACATGTGCAGTCTGCCTGTTGCTCAGCTGCGTAAAAATGAGGTTTGCGCACATCTCTAAACCAGGCCCTGTATTCAGTTCTAGAGGCCATATCTTCACAAGAATAGAAGATTAGCTACCTACAACGAAGGACTAGAGGGGAGAACGAGGGCGGGCAGTGGTCTGCCTCCTACACTTTCATCCTGGCTCCTATATTTTAGAAATGGCCTATTTCTGCTGCGGGGTACACTGGGCTCCACAAGGATTGGACAATGGGGTGTAGAGTAGGATCTTGATCCGAGGCACCAACAGGCTCAAAGCTGTGACTGTTCCCAGAATGCACAGCGCCGCCTCCTATATCACCCCGCTTCCCAGCACAGGAGCCTTAGTTTTGTAAGTTGGTGCTGCAGTAAGCAGGCACTGAACAGAGGGGCTGCTCAAGGCAGCCCTAAGAAAAGCTTTTTCTGAGGTAAAAAGTGAAGACTTCAAGGGCAGCAGCGGTGGTAAGTGTCTTGTGACATTCCCTGCTGCAGCTCCAGCTCTCCCCAGCGGCGCTGTACACTCCCGAGCCCTGGTTGCCGGGTACCTACAGCGGAGGCTCCGATTTTCTACACGTTAGACACACATGGCTGGGGCTCTCCAGGATCGCGTGGCCGCGCTTCGGGAGGTGGTAAGTGGGTCCCGCTTGCGGGACCCAGTCTTTATCGCGATCCGGCGCGGTCAGTGGGAGGCGGGCAACGCGCGTGCTGGCGGTGAACACTGTGGCAGTACAGTCGATCCCACTAGATCACCAGGGCATGGGCGCAAGTCAGATTTTCTCTCTAAGCCAATTCTTATATCGCCCACAGTACCAGGTGGTTTTGCCAGCAGAGGGGATAAGCAGGGCCGTCTTAACAGTAGTGTAGGCCCCTGGGCACAGCAATGCGCTGGGCCCCCTACCCATCCTCCAGAGGTAGGGGTTGGGGGTGCTATCAGCGGCAGCTTTGATGTCCCACGGGAGGTAGGGGGTGCTCTATCTTCTGCTCAGCATGTTCTGCTAATATCGCCTTTACTGCACAGATGGGGCTAAACTGTAGAAGGGGGCATTGGTCTGAGTGAAGGGGCTCTGGTACATGACTTCCAGGATGGTATGGGGTGTTTAATATGTAGGGAAGGGGTGGATAGTGGAGTGGGCTTTATATTTATTATTTTTTGGTGGGAGGGCAGCTTGCTTGACTGCAGATATCTCAAGTACCTGAAAATATATTTCTTAGCTTTAAATGGAATAAAAAACTAGAGAGTCCCACCTTTCAGATGGTTCTGGGGACTTGGGGTTCAGAGTTCAGGAGCCAGAGCAATTCACCAACGCAAATCTAAAACTGCATATTAGGCGTGTGGAGCTGCAGCAGGGACCAGCTGCTTGAAGGCTGATATCTCTAGTTCTGGGCATAGTAGAGACAAGCTGCTAATGTTCACTGAAAGGGGAGAGTCACAGCTTTTGGATTATACCCTCAGAAAAACTCTAAGTCAGACAAAACCTGAGCTATCTGTCTGGGAAGAGCAATTAACAGGCTTGGATGGGGACCGCTGGTTTCAAGTCGGATATCTCCGGTTCCCCAGGGCCGATTTTAAAAAATCTGGTACCCCTGGAAAGAGGGGACCCTCAGCTATCAGCCAAGGGCCCTTAAACTCCTGGGGCCCTTGGGCAAGAGCCCATTGAGCCCATATGACAAGACGGCCCTGGGGATAAGGCTTAGACCTGAAGCCCCTCCCCCAGCCCCAGGGCGCCATTTCTAGCAAGTGTTCCCGCCCTGGAGCTATATATCTGTCTTCCTCACTTCCTGTCAGTGTCTGCGGCGCCATTATCCCTCAGCTCACTTCCTGGGACTGCTTGGGCAAATCCTCCTATGTAAAGCCGCCTGGTTGTCAGCGCTGTGCCTTTACATGACACTTAAGTATTCTACCTGCCTTTTTAGTCAGTGTTATAGTTAAGAAAGAGTGCACTTAGGGTTTTATAGTACAATTACCCTGTGATATACATCCAGTTTTTACTGTGTACTGTTATATCTATTGTTATATAGCTGTGTAAGCTAGTCCAGTGCAGTATTATTATCCGTAATAACCTCTGCATTGTACAAACTGTGACTTTCTGTGTGTGCATTTGATAGCTGAGTGGTGTCCATTTCGTGTCTTTCACTCAACCTGCTATCCCTATATTCCATAACCTGAGGGGGCTTGGTGCGTCAGGTGTTATCTAATAGGATTTTCACAAAGATATACTGTATTACGTATTTTTCTCTGTGATTTAGTCACCATATCTCTCCTTTATCTCTGCTAGTGCTGACTACACTGCGCAGGGGTTTGGGTTTAGAGGTATAGTGCTGCTGATAATTGTACTGTGTTAACCTCATACTGCAAGTTATATCATGTCTGCTTCTGAGGGTAACTGTTCTGGGGCTGAACACACTGCCGGTGTTGCTGACGCCACGGGGCCATATGAGGAGAATATAGCAGCTGTGGGCTCTGGTTCTGGGGGACTGTGGCAACGGAGGCACATACTGACCCACCGTGGGCCGCTTTTTCCACGCTTCTGCATACGCTAGTTCATAAACTAACTCCCCCTATGGGACCCCCAATGCCGGTACAACCGTATGTGGTCCCTGCAGCTAACCCGCCGTGGGCGGACGATTTATCTGCTCAATTAAAGAAGTTGAACCAGTCCTTGACTACTAAAAAGTCTGACCAACGCTCGCCTAAGTCCAAGAGGTCCTCTAAGCGAGCGCTTATCTCCTCACAATCCACTGCTGTCACTGACACCTCGTCTGATGAAGACGGCACATATCCTGACCCCTCAGGTTCTGACTCAGATACGGCTGATGGGGAGGGTAGTTCACATGTGGATGTTCCTGATTTTTTGGAGGCTATTAAGTTAATGCTGCAGATTACGGATGATCCCGAGCCATCCGTCCCTCCTAAGAAACCAGATAGGTTCAAGCGTCAGAAGGTGGTTAAGCAAATTTTACCTCACTCTGGCCACCTAGTGGATATACGTCAGGAACCTTGGGTCAACCCGGGTACGAAGTTTGTGCCTCAAAAGAAGATGCTGGCTCACTATCCCCTCGCGCCAGAGCTGTTTAAAAATTGGGAAACGCCTCCTCCAGTGGACTCACATGTGGCTAGGATAGTGGTTTCCTCAGCTCTACCTGTCACTACCGTCACGTCTCTAAATGAGCCTACGGATAAACGTGTGGAGGGTTATCTGAAAGCGATTTACACCCTCACGGGTGCTGCATAAAGGCCCACTATTGCAGCTACATGGGCTGCAGAGGCTATTGAAGCATGGGCCTTGGAGTTAAAAGCTGAAATCTATTCTGACCATGCTAGACAATGCTTGTCATATATTGTCACAGCTTCTCGATCTATTAAAGAGGCGGCTTCTGATGCCGGTATCCTAGCAGCCAAGGCCTCTACTACGTCAGTCCTGGCTCGCCGGATATTGTGGCTGAGATCCTGGTCTGTGGATCTGGACTCTAGAAAAACCCTGGAGGTACTCCCTTTCAAGGGAGATATTCTGTTTGGGGAGGACTTAAATAACATTGTGGCTGACTTGGCTACTGCCAAAACTGCCTGTCTGCTTAATACCGCTCCTTCTGTGTCGAAGGCTAAAGGTACGTCCTTTCGTCCTTCCGGTAAAGCAAAAGGTCAGGCGTACCATAAGCAGGCCCGCACTTCCAAACCTGGTAAGCCGAAGCCCAAAAGAGTCTGGGCTGCCCGTCAGCCAGCTGCCAAGACCGATAAGCCTGCCGCATGACGGGGCGGGCCTCCCCCTGGGGGATCCCAGGGTGGGGGGGGCCGGCTTCTAGGGTATACCCAGGAATGGTTGAAGACCACTTCAGATGCCGGGAAGTCGTCACTCGAGGTTACGCCATAGCCTTCAAATACCGACCCCCTTATCGATTTTGCCAGACAGTCCCTTTGGACCAGACAAAGGCAAAACACCACTCAGTGGTCAAGACCCTCCTGGATACAGGAGTCGTCGTACAGGTGCCTCTTGCTCAGAGGGGCCGGGGGTACTATTCTCCGCTGTTTCTAGTCCCGAAACCGAATGGGTCCTCCCGGCCCATTCTCAACCTCAAGGCATTGAACAGGTTTGTGAAGGTTTCCAAGTTCCGTATGGAAACCCTTCGCTCTATAGCTCTGGCCTTGGAACCTGGGGACTACATGGTCTCCCTGGACATACAGGATGCTTACCTGCATATTCCTATAGCAGTGTCACATCAACAATACCTGAGGTGCGCTATTGGCAACCTACATTTTCAGTTTCGGGCGTTACCTTTTGGTTTAACAACGGCTCCGCGAGTCTTCACGAAAGTTATGGCGGTGATGACTGTGGTACTCCACCGTCAAGGGGTCAGGATACTGCTGTATCTGGACGACTTGTTAATCCTGGCAAATTCCCCAGATCTTCTCCTGCGTCATCTGGATAGGACGGTCCGGTTTCTACAAGCCCACGGGTGGCTCAACAACTGGAAGAAATCCTCCCTGGTCCCTGCTCAGAGCATGGTGCACCTGGGAGCGTTGTTGGACACTCACAACCAGAGGTTGTTCTTGTCTCAGGAGAAAGTCCTGAAGATTCATGACAGGATTCGTTGCTTCCTTTCTCGTCCGCAAGTGTCGATACATTCGGCAATGCAGGTGCTGGGCCTAATGGTATCAGTATTCGACATGGTGGAGTATGCTAAATTCCATTCTCGCCCCCTCCAGAGGCTGATTCTAGCCAAGTGGGACGGCCTGCCTCACCGGATCAGATCTCAAATGATCTTTTTGACTCCGGAGGTCCGTCTGTCGCTACACTGGTGGCTCCGGGACCAACAATTGTGCAGGGGTCTTCCCTTCTGGATATCCAACTGGGTCCTGTTGACGACAGATGCCAGTCTAAGAGGTTGGGGCGCGGTGCTGGAGCAGCACTCCTTGCAGGGTCGGTGGACCAAGGAGGAATCTCTCCTCTCGATCAACATTCTGGAATTGCGGGCGGTCTTCAATGCGTTGAACCTGGCCCAGCATTTAATTCAGAACCGTCCTGTTCAAGTACAGTCGGGTAACGCCACCACAGTGGCTTACATAAATCATCAAGGCGGCACTCTAAGCCGTTTGGCAATGAAGGAAGTCTCACGGATTCTACGTTGGGCGGAACGTCATCAATCGGCCATATCGGCAGTATTCATTCTGGGAGTCCTGAATTGGGAAGCGGACTTTCTCAGTCGTCAGGACGTGCATGCCGGCGAGTGGGGACTCCATCCAGAAGTGTTTCAACTCCTCGTGGAAAAGTGGGGTCTTCCAGACGTGGATCTGATGGCGTCTCGACACAATCACAAGGTGATGCGCTGGCGGTGCCGTGGAGATTTCGGCTGCCGTATGTGTTCCCTCCGGTGTCACTCCTGCCCAGTGTCATTCGGAAGTTCAAGCAAGAAAAAGGAAATCTGCTTCTCATAGCTCCAGCGTGGCCCAGACGGCACTGGTTCTCAGACCTGCAGGGCCTATCGTCAGAGCGTCCAATTCTACTTCCACAACGCCCAGACCTCCTCGTTCAGGGCCCTTGTATCTACCAGGACCTAGCACGGCTGTCTTTGACGGCGTGGCTTTTGAAGCTTCCGTCTTGAGGGCTAAGAGTTTTTCTGAAGAGGTCATTAAAACTATGTTGCGGGCCCGGAAAACGGCTTCTGCTCGGATTTACCATAGGGTCTGGCATTCCTACTTTGGTGCGCATCTAACAATTATGACGCTTCCAAGTTTAGTACAGCCAAACTTTTGGCTTTTCTGCAGCAAGGCCTAGAGTTGGGCCTGCGTCTGGCCTCCCTAAAGGTTCATATTTCTGCCTAGTCTGTGTGGTTTCAGAGAAAAATTGCGACTTTGCTTGATGTTCATACTTTCACTCAGGGTGTGTTGCGTATCCAACCTCCCTATGTCCCGCCTGTGGCTCCTTGGGACTTGTCGTGGTTTTGGAGGCGTTGCAGGAGCCTCCGTTTGAACCTCTCGGTTCAGCTGACCTTAAGTGTCTTTCCCTTAAGGTGGTGTTCTTGCTGGCTATTGCCTCTGCTAGAAGAGTGTTGGATCTGGGTGCCCTGTCTTGTAGTTCCCCATATCTGATTTTTCACTGTGATCGGGCGGTTTTTAGGACTCGTCCCGGATATTTACCTAAGGTGGTTTCTTCGTTTCACCTTAATCAGGAGATTGTGGTTCCGGCCTTTGTCTCTCCTGATTTGTCTCCCAAAGAGCGGTCTTTGGATGTGGTACGGGCTCTCCGTATCTATGTGAAGAGAGCTGCTTCTATTCGAAAAACTGATTCTCTCTTTGTTTTGTTTGGATTTTACAAACGTGGCTGGCCTGCTCACAAGCAGACCCTGGCCAGATGGATTAGAGAACTGCTTCTATCCGAAAATCTGATTCTCTTTGTTTATTTTGGATTTCACAAACGTGGCTGGCCTGCTCACAAGCAGACCCTGGCCAGATGGATTAGAATGGTGATTGCACATGCTTATGTGAAGGCCTGTTCACATTAAGGCCCATTCTACTCGGTCTGTTGGACCTTCTTGGGCGGCCCAACGTGGTGCCACCCTTGAACAATTGTGCAAGGCGGCTACGTGGTCTTCCGGGAACACGTTCATAAGGTTCTATGCCTTCGATACTGCCGCTGCCCAGGATGCTTCCTTTGGACGCCCGGTTCTTGTGCCCGCTACAGTGCGTCCCCTCCCATAAGGAACTGCTTTTGGACATCCCCATTGTCCAATCCTCGTGGAGCCCAGTGTACCCCGCAGCAGAAAACTAGTTTATGGTAAGAACTGACCTTTGTTAAAACTCTGTCTGCGAGGTACACTGGGCTCCACAAGGCGCCCACCCTGACGCACTTAGCTTCTTTGGGTTGGTATGGCATTAGCAGCTGACACTTCTCTTGTTGTGAGAGTGTGGTGTATGTGGCTATTAACTGTTGTCGTCTCTTTTCCTGCTACTGCATTGGGCTGGTTAACTAAAAACTGAGCTCCTGTGCTGGGAGGCGGGGTGATATAGGAGGCGGTGCTGTGCATTCTGGGAACAGTCACAGCTTTGAGCCTGTTGGTGCCTCGGATCAAGATCCTACTCTACACCCCATTGTCCAATCCTTGTAGAGCCCAGTGTACCTCGCAGAAAGAGTTTTAACAAAGGTAAGTTCTTACCATAAAACTAGTTATTAAAAACATTCTGTATTTTAAGATATTTTACAGGGATGCAAGTACAGTGAGGAAGACGCATTGTAGAGCAAGAGAACATACACTAATATTATGTAGGATATCAGCTGTAGGGGGAATTTAAGGAAGAAATACTTTTCTTTCTGTCCCTTTGTTTATGCACAGCTGTCTTAGGGTCGCAACAATTGAATTTGCATGCAGTTACAGTTTGGAATGTGACATCAGCTTTGGTTATTTTGTATGGTTCAGCTTTACGTTTGATAGTAGGGAAGTATGTTTTGTTTTAACAGCCATAGCTTAAAATTTCAGTCCAGGCTGTGTAGTGTAACTTTGCATTAAAATGATTTTGTTTTTGGCCTAGTTGAGAACTAGATGAATGTCATGCGCTCGTATGTACCAAAGCCCGTGCCCTCTCCTGAAGTACCAGTGACAACTGAACTCGCTCTCAAAAAATTCAGACACCTAGCACTATTACATAATATAAATATACTTATATTTATATTTTGGGGGGAAACGTGCGTGTATAATATGCAGAATGGAAATCCATAGGCGTGATTTTCATATACATGCCAATCTACGCCAATACATATAGACAAAGATTTAAAATTCATATCCTATATCATACCATGGGCCTCCCAGATCACCTCTTTCCGCCAAAAATGCGGGCTATAACTTCACCAATGTTTTCTGAATTTATCACAGCAACATTGGAATTTAAGAAGGGCAGAAATGTAAGAAAATTACCATTTGTGATCAAATCTCTTGATTGATTTGTTTTAATAATAATTTGGAATTCATCTAATATGCTAAAAGCATATTGCCAAGTACATGTGACTCTCAACCTCAAAGTAAAAAAAAAAAGTAATGAGTCTCATTCACAGAAATCTATCTCTTAATAATAATAATAATAATAATAATAATAATAATAATAATTCTCTTAATAATAAATATTTATAAGCCTGATAATCACAACCTTATAATTGTTTGTGATTGGCTGAGCTTATACTATGCATTTCCATAGGCAATGCATTTTAGTGGGCTTTCTCACTGCATCTCAAATGATTTGGAAAAGTGTTTTATTTTATTTGCACTGTATTTAAAATAAGAAATTTTTAGAAATAACTTTGTTTGTGGCAGTTCATTAATACGTCTCCACATTAGGTTTCAGATGTGAAGGTATTCAGGATCTTTTAAATGAGTGCAGTTGGAGAAATCTTATATGAAAACCTGCATTATTGGTGGAAACTAGAGCTCATGTTATACATTTACGGGTGGTCTTCAGTATGCCGACTGTCGGGATCCCGGCGCACAGTATACCGGCGCCGGAATCCCGACAGCCGGCATACCGACACTTATTCTCCCTCGTGTGGGTCCACGACCCCCCTGGAGGGAGAATAAAATAGCGTGGCGCGGCGAGCCCGCAAGGGGCTCATTTGCGCTCGCCACACTGTCGGTATGCCGACGGTCGGGCTACCGTCGCCGGGAGTCCGACCGCCGGCATACCATACTACACCCTACATTTACATATGAGCACTAGCCATACTTGTGTTTTGTTTTTGTTTTTTGCACGTACCTAAATATTGCTACCTCTAGAGCAGTGGTTCTTAGCCCTCAGTACCCAAAACAGTTCGGTGACTTGATAAATGTGAACTGTTTGAGGTCCTGAGAACCTAGTTTGAGAACCTCTTATATAAGGATATTCATTACCATTTGTCTTCAGGCCTTTATACTTTTTCACAGGGTTGGTTATATTTGATGTTATGCATGTAGTTAACGTTTTTCCTCTACTCTTTTTCCCTTCCAGAACACAAAACATTACGAGCTGCTTAATTACAGTGAGCATGGAACGACCGTTGATAATGTCCTCTATTCCTGTGACTTTTCTGAGAAGATCCTCCCCACCCCTCCCAGCAGTATTGTTGCCAAAGTGCAGAACGTTATAAGTAAGTCATATCTCTTGTGGGCACTTGTCTTTTATGTTTTTTGATTCTCCATTTTGCTTGAACCTTCAGCCTTTCCTAGGAAATAGCTGTAATTCATCAGTTGAGATTAAGAGTAATTAATTATTGTAACTTCTAACCTGAGAATGGAGACTCACTTGCTGACATTGTGGCTGCTCATCTCTTCCATCTCTACAGCACAAACGGAATGCTTAATTCAAAACTGTGGTAAATGTAAGAAGCAGTGATAAGAGTGGAGAAGTTGCCCATGGCAACCAATCAGCATTGAAGTAACATTTATAATTTGCATACTATCAAATTATACAGAGCAGCTGATTGGTTTGCAATGGGCAACTTCTCCACTGGCTCACTTCTCCATTTTTATCACTGCTTCATACATTTACTCATATGCCACAACATAAGTGTGTAATCTGTGCCAGCATTCAGTAATCATCCAGTGTTTCAAATATTTCTGTAGCATCATTAGGGGATACTGGGATGGTGAATTACAGTGAGGTATAGATTGGTCCATTGGAGCCGGTGCACTTTAAATTTCTTCAACATAGTGTGTGCTGGCTCCTCCCCTCTATGCCCCCTCCCTCGGAGAAAAATGTGCCCTCAGAGCCGGTCACACTCTGGAGGACTCCAGGGTTTTTCTTCATGTAAACTTTTTAATTTTTATATTTCTTATAATTTTTCAGACAGGCATCTGGCAATTGCCTGTCTGCAACGAGAGACTTAGGGGGGAAACACGTCCAGACCTTATAGAGAGGTGTATGTACCCGGTTCCCAGGCCATCTGTCCTGGGGGATCTCCCACCGCAGCCATATGGAGGGCTGGCGCTGGAGCCCCGCAACCTGCCACCACCCCCTAACAGAGCTGATGTAAGGAACACGTGAGTATACACCGGGTCCCGAGTAGTGGGATTCCAGGTTCACAGTGGCGGCAAAAGCATCGATTAGGCACACTGCTCTAATGGAGAGAGCTCCTGTACCTGATTAGGCTGTGTACATTCCGCTGCAGCGCGTGCTGGTAGAGGGGCGGCGCTTAGCACAGTGGGACTGCGGGTGCCATCTTAACAGTGTGCACAGAGAGCAGAGCGGCTGCAGAGACACCAAGGCCAGCGCAGTCCTCACAAACACCTGAGCTGTGGTATAAACAGCAAGGGAGCAAGTAAAACTCTGGGTTGCTATTAAGTGACTCCGGAATCTCTACTGCCTGGCTATATTATACACAGCTCATATAGTCAGTGTGTGCTGGTTTCTCCTACTCGGAGTTCTCTCCTGTTAACTGTTTAGATCACTACTGCTTGCAGGGGTGACAACTGTACTTTTTCCTGTGTGTATCTTTATACTGTGTAAGAATGACAGGCAAAAAGGTCATCTGTAGAAACTGCTCTAGTCAATTTACACAGACATCTGAAGGATCACATATTTGTGACCAGTGTACTGAGTCTGAGTCACAATCTGGTAGCAGGTCACAAGAACCGGCACGAGCTTGTTTGTCCACATTAACAAATATTTCCTCTTAACTGGCTGCTGCCACAAGCTCTTAGACAGTCTGTGGAGGATTTTGTCTCGCATATTCTGTTCCATCTTTACAGTCCTTTCGTACTAACAGGTTCAGAGTCAGAGGTGCCTCAAACGCATTTCGTGGTTCCAGAGTCCGCAGACGTAAAGCATCTGTTACAAGCCAGCAGGAGCAGACCAGTGCTTCCACTGTCACAAAACCTACAGTATGACGCTCTTCTTCTGCGCCTGGGGGATCTTAAGATAGGGGCACGTCTCAAACATTTCAATCAAGTTTGGAAAGACTCCTTCCAAGACGCTTGGGTCAAGGACTTGATCTTCCAGGGCTACAAAATAGAATTCAAAATGACCCCGCCTCACAGGTTTTTCACTTCAGTTTTTCCAGTTTCCTCGGATAAGCTGTCAACCCTGAGGGAAGCCATACGCAGACTCCTGCTGGCAGGAGTAATTATCCTGGTTCCCATTCATCAAAGGAACAAAGGCTACTACTTAAACCTGTTTGTAGTACCGAAACCGTATGGTTCGGTCATACCCATACTGAACCTGAAGTCCCTGAATCCATACCTCAGAATCTTCAGTTTCAAGATGGAGTCTCTGCGGACAGTCATCACAGGTCTGATGGAGGGGGAGTTCCTGGTGTCCATAGATATAAAGGACGCCTACCTCCACATTCCAGTATGGCCACCCATCAGACATTCCTACGGTTTCCACTCAAGAAAGAACACTACCAATTCCAGGCCTTTCCTTTCAGTCTTTCGTCAGCACTACGGCTGTTTACGAAGGTCATGGCGGAGATTATGCTGCTGCTCTGTCTGCAGGGAGTGAACATAGGGGGCCATTCAGAGTTGATTGCAGCAGCAAATTTGTTAGCAGTTGGGCAAAACCATGTGCACTGCAGATGTGGCAGATATAACATTTGCAGAGAGAGATTTGGGTGGGTTATTTTGTTTCTGTGCAGGGTAAATGCTGACTGCTTTATTTTCTCTATCGTCCTAGTGGATGCTGGGGTTCCTGAAAGGACCATGGGGAATAGCGGCTCCGCAGGAGACAGGGCACAAAAAGTAAAGCTTTTCCAGATCAGGTGGTGTGCACTGGCTCCTCCCCCTATGACCCTCCTCCAGACTCCAGTTAGATTTTTGTGCCCGGCCGAGAAGGGTGCAATTCTAGGTGGCTCTCATAAAGAGCTGCTTAGAGAAAGTTTAGCTTAGGTTTTTTATTTTACAGTGATTCCTGCTGGCAACAGGATCACTGCAACGAGGGACAGAGGGGAGAAGAAGTGAACTCACCTGCGTGCAGGATGGATTGGCTTCTTGGCTACTGGACATCAGCTCCAGAGGGACGATCACAGGTACAGCCTGGATGGTCACTGGAGCCGCGCCGCCGGCCCCCTTGCAGATGCTGAAGTAAGAAGAGGTCCAGAATCGGCGGCTGAAGACTCCTGCAGTCTTCTAAAGGTAGCGCACAGCACTGCAGCTGTGCGCCATTTTCCTCTCAGCACACTTCACACGCAGTCACTGAGGGTGCAGGGCGCTGGGGGGGGGGCGCCCTGGGAGGCAAATGTAAACCTATATAAAGGCTAAAAATACCTCACATATAGCCCCCAGAGGCTATATGGAGATATTTAACCCCTGCCTGTATTCACAAAATAGCGGGAGACGAGCCCGCCGAAAAAGGGGCGGGGCCTATCTCCTCAGCACACGGCGCCATTTCCTCTCACAGCTCCGCTGGTCAGGACGGCTCCCAGGTCTCTCCCCTGCACTGCACTACAGAAACAGGGTAAAACAGAGAGGGGGGGCAAATTTAATGGCAATATCTTGATATATATAAAGCAGCTATAAGGGAGCACTTATTATAAGGCTATCCCTGTCATATATAGCGCTTTTTGGTGTGTGCTGGCAGACTCGCCCTCTGTCTCCCCAAAGGGCTAGTGGGTCCTGTCTTCGTTTAGAGCATTCCCTGTGTGTCTGCTGTGTGTCGGTACGTGTGTGTCGACATGTATGAGGACGATATTGGTGTGGAGGCGGAGCAATTGCCAAATATGGGGATGTCACCTCCTAGGGGGTCGACACCAGAATGGATGCCTTTATTTATGGAATTACGGGATAGTGTCAACACGCTAAAGCAGTCGTTTGACGACATGAGGCGGCCGGACAATCAATTAGTGCCTGTCCAGGCGCCTCAAACACCGTCAGGGGCTGTAAAACGCCCTTTGCCTCAGTCGGTCGACACAGACCCAGACACAGGCACTGATTCCAGTGGTGACGAATCAACCGTATTTTCCAGTAGGGCCACACGTTATATGATTTTGGCAATGAAGGAGGCGTTACATTTAGCTGATACTACAGGTACCACTAAACAGGGTATTATGTGGGGTGTGAAAAAACTACCTATAGTTTTTCCTGAATCAGAAGAATTAAATGACGTGTGTGATGAAGCGTGGGTTGCCCCTGATAAAAAGCTGATAATTTCAAAGAAATTATTGGCATTATACCCTTTCCCGCCAGAGGTTAGGGAGCGCTGGGAAACACCTCCTAGGGTGGACAAGGCGCTAACACGCTTATCAAAACAAGTGGCATTACCTTCTCCTGAGACGGCCGCACTTAAAGATCCATCAGATAGGAGGATGGAAAATATCCAAAAAAGTATATACACACATGCAGGTGTTATACTACGACCAGCTATAGCGACTGCCTGGATGTGCAGTGCTGGGGTAGTTTGGTCAGAGTCCCTGATTGAAAATATTGATACCCTGGACAGGGACAATATTTTACTGTCGTTAGAACAAATAAAGGATGCATTTCTTTATATGCGTGATGCACAGAGGGATATCTGCACACTGGCATCACGGGTAAGTGCTATGTCCATTTCGGCCAGAAGAGCTTTATGGACGCGACAGTGGACAGGCGATGCGGATTCAAAACGGCATATGGAAGTTTTGCCGTATAAAGGGGAGGAGTTATTTGGAGTCGGTCTATCAGATTTGGTGGCCACGGCTACAGCCGGGAAATCCACCTTTCTACCTCAAGTCACTCCCCAACAGAAAAAGGCACCGACTTTTCAACCGCAGCCCTTTCGTTCCTTTAAAAATAAGAGAGCAAAGGGCTATTCATATCTGCCACGAGGCAGAGGTCGAGGGAAGAAACAGCAACAGGCAGCTCCTTCCCAGGAACAGAAGCCCTCCCCGGCTTCTACAAAAGCCTCAGCATGACGCTGGGGCTTCTCAAGCGGACTCGGGGACGGTGGGAGGTCGTCTCAAAAATTACAGCGCGCAGTGGGCTCACTCGCAGGTAGATCCCTGGATCCTGCAGATAATATCTCAGGGGTACAGGTTGGAATTAGAGACAGATCCACCTCGCCGTTTCCTGAAGTCTGCTTTACCAACGTTCCCTTCCGAAAGGGAGACGGTTTTGGAAGCCATTCACAAGCTGTACTCTCAGCAGGTGATAGTCAAGGTACCTCTTCTACAACAAGGGAAGGGGTATTATTCCACTCTATTTGTGGTACCGAAGCCGGATGGCTCGGTAAGGCCTATTCTAAATCTGAAGTCCTTGAACCTGTACATAAAGAAGTTCAAGTTCAAGATAGAGTCACTCAGAGCAGTGATAGCGAACCTGGAAGAAGGGGACTTTATGGTATCCTTGGACATCAAGGATGCGTATCTCCACGTTCCAATTTACCCCTCACACCAGGGGTACCTCAGGTTCGTTGTACAAAACTGTCACTATCAGTTTCAGACGCTGCCGTTTGGTTTGTCCACGGCACCTCGGGTCTTTACAAAGGTAATGGCCGAGATGATGATTCTTCTTCGAAGAAAAGGCGTATTAATTATCCCATACTTGGACGATCTCTTAATAAGGGCAAGGTCCAGAGAACAGCTAGAGATGGGATTAGCAATATCTCAAGAGGTGCTAAAGCAGCACGGATGGATTCTGAATATTCCAAAATCCAAATTAATGCCGACAACTCGTCTGCTGTTCCTAGGGATGATTCTGGACACGGTTCAGAAAAAGGTTTTTCTTCCCGAGGAAAAAGCCAAGGAGTTATCCGACCTGGTCAGGAATCTCCTAAAACCAGGAAAGGTGTCTGTACATCAATGCACGCATCTTCAGATGCACCTGCGGATAACCCTGTCTCCAAGGACAAGGGTATCTCTTCTGTGGTGGTTGCAGAGGGCTCATCTATTGGAGGGCCGCAGATTCGGCATACAGGATTGGATCCTGGTGACCACGGACGCCAGCCTGAGAGGCTGGGGAGCAGTCACACAAGGAAGAAACTTCCAGGGAGTGTGGTCGAGCCTGGAAAAGTCTCTTCACATAAACATTCTGGAACTAAGAGCAATCTACAATGCTCTAAGCCAGGCGGAACCTCTGCTTCAAGGAAGACCGGTGTTGATCCAGTCGGACAACATCACGGCAGTCGCCCATGTAAACAGACAGGGCGGCACAAGAAGCAGGAGTGCAATGGCAGAAGCTGCCAGGATCCTTCGCTGGGCGGAGAATCACGTGATAGCACTGTCAGCAGTGTTCATCCCGGGAGTGGACAACTGGGAAGCAGACTTCCTCAGCAGACACGATCTTCACCCGGGAGAGTGGGGACTTCATCCAGAAGTTTTCCACATGCTAATAAACCGTTGGGAAAGACCAATGGTGGACATGATGGCGTCTCGCCTCAACAAAAAACTGGACAGGTATTGCGCCAGGTCAAGAGATCCGCAGGCAATAGCTGTGGACGCGCTGGTAACACCTTGGGTGTACCAGTCGGTGTATGTGTTTCCTCCTCTGCCTCTCATACCAAAGGTATTGAGAATCATACGGCAAAGCGGAGTAAGAACGATACTAGTGGCTCCGGATTGGCCAAGAAGGTCTTGGTACCCGGAACTTCAAGAGATGGTCACGGACGATCCGTGGCCTCTACCTCTAAGACAGGACCTGCTTCAGCAGGGACCGTGTCTATTCCAAGACTTACCGCGGCTGCGTTTGACGGCATGGCGGTTGAACGCCAGATCCTAAAAGGAAAAGGCATTCCAGAAGAAGTCATTCCTACCTTGATTAAGGCAAGAAAGGAAGTCACCGCGAAGCATTATCACCGCATTTGGCGGAAATATGTTGCGTGGTGCGAGGATCGGAGTGCTCCGACGGAGGAATTTCAACTGGGTCGTTTCCTACATTTCCTGCAATCAGGATTGTCTATGGGTCTCAAATTGGGATCTATTAAGGTTCAAATTTCGGCCCTGTCAATATTCTTCCAAAAAGAATTGGCCTCAGTTCCTGAGGTCCAGACTTTTGTCAAAGGAGTACTGCATATACAGCCTCCTGTGGTGCCTCCGGTGGCACCGTGGGATCTAAATGTAGTTTTAGATTTCCTCAAATCCCATTGGTTTGAACCACTAAAAAATGTGGATTTGAAATATCTCACATGGAAAGTGACTATGTTACTGGCCCTGGCGTCCGCCAGGAGAGTATCTGAACTGGCGGCTTTATCTTATAAAAGCCCTTATTTAATTTTCCATTCGGATAGGGCAGAGCTGCGGACGCGTCCGCATTTTCTCCCTAAGGTGGTATCAGCGTTTCACCTGAACCAGCCTATTGTAGTGCCTGCGGCTACAAGCGACTTGGAGGACTCCAAGTTGTTGGACGTTGTCAGAGCTTTAAAAATATACATTTAAAGGACGGCTGGAGTCAGAAAATCTGACTCGCTGTTTATACTGTATGCACCCAACAAGTTGGGTGCGCCTGCTTCTAAGCAGTCGATTGCTCGTTGGATTTGTAACACAATTCAACTTGCACATTCTGTGGCAGGCCTGCCACAGCCTAAATCTGTTAAGGCCCATTCCACAAGGAAGGTGGGCTCATCTTGGGCGGCTGCCGAGGGGTCTCGGCATTACAACTCTGCCGAGCAGCTACGTGGTCAGGGGAGAACACGTTTGTAAAATTCTACAAATTTGATACCCTGGCAAAGGAGGACCTGGAGTTCTCTCATTCGGTGCTGCAGAGTCATCCGCACTCTCCCGCCCGTTTGGGAGCTTTGGTATAATCCCCATGGTCCTTTCAGGAACCCCAGCATCCACTAGGACGATAGAGAAAATAAGAATTTACTTACCGATAATTCTATTTCTCGGAGTCCGTAGTGGATGCTGGGCGCCCATCCCAAGTGCGGATTATCTGCAATACTTGTACATAGTTATTGTTAACTAATTCGGGTTATTGTTTAGGGAGCCATCTTTCAGAGGCTCTTCTGTTATCATACTGTTAACTGGGTTTAGATCACAAGTTGTACGGTGTGATTGGTGTGGCTGGTATGAGTCTTACCCGGGATTCAAAATCCTCCCTTATTGTGTACGCTCGTCCGGGCACAGTACCTAACTGGAGTCTGGAGGAGGGTCATAGGGGGAGGAGCCAGTGCACACCACCTGATCTGGAAAAGCTTTACTTTTTGTGCCCTGTCTCCTGCGGAGCCGCTATTCCCCATGGTCCTTTCAGGAACCCCAGCATCCACTACGGACTCCGAGAAATAGAATTATCGGTAAGTAAATTCTTATTTTTACACTGCAATTTAGATTTCAGTTTGAACACACCCCACCCAAATCTAACACTCTGAACATGTTATATCTGCCCCCTGGCAGTGCACATGGTTTTGTCCATCTGCTAACAAATTTGCTGCTGCTGTCAACTCTGAATTAGGCCCACCGTTCCATCCCTGGACGACTTGCTCATAAAGCACCTTCCAGGGACCAACTCCTTCACAGTATCGTTATCACAAAAACATTACGGACACATCACGGCTGGATTCTCAAGCTGCAAAAGTCCCACTTACAGCCTACTCAGAGGCTCCAGTTCTGGGTATGATTCTGGACACACTGTCTCAGAAGGTGTATCTTCTGGTGGAAAAGGCAGCAGCCATTCGAGATGTCGCGGTCCGTTCTAAAGCCACACCGGGTTTCAGTCCATCTGTGTATTCGTTTGCTGGGAAAGATGGTTGCCTCCTATGAAGCAATACAGTACGTACGGTTGATTCCATGCACAAACTTTCCAGCTGGATCTGCTCAACAAATGGTCAGGTTTGCATCTTCACATGCACCACGTAGTCCACCTGTCACCACAAGCACGAATATCTCTTCTGTGGTGGTACAGAACTCCCATCTCGTGGAGGATCGAGTCTTCGAAACGCAAAATTGGCTGTTAACTATGGATGCGAGCCTCAGAGGCTGTGAATCAGTGACCCAAGGTGCTCAGTTTCGAGGAAGATGGTTACCACACGAAGCCATCCTCCCAATAAACATCTTTGAACTAAGGGCAATTTACAATGCCCTTCTTCCAGGTGTTCCACCTGTTACAAAATCAAGCCATCCAAGTAAAATCAGACAATGCCACGGCGGTGGCCTACATCAACCGGCAGGGCAGAACAGAGACCAGGGCAGGTATGAGAGAGGTCACCAAGATCCTCCTCAGGGCAGAAAGACATGTCAGGGCAGTTTTGGCCATATTCATATTCACGTCTTCCAACAGATAGTAGCCCGATGGGATTGGCCAGAAATAGATCTGATGACGTCTCGACACAACAAAAAGCTTCAGTGTTACTGCTTGAGAATGTGGCACCCTCAGGCGACAGCCTTGGACGCTTTGATGACGCCCTGGACTTTTCAGGCGGTTTGTTTCCTCCATTCCCTTTACTACCAAGAATTTAAAAGCGAATAAAGGAGGAGAGGGTTTAGGTGATTTTTAATCGCCCTGGATTGGCATCGCAGGGCTTGGTACGCAGATCTCTTCCTGTTGGTAGACGACCCTTGGCCATTGCTGCTGAGGGAAGATCTTCAGCAAGGCCCGTTCGTCTATCCAAATTTATAGCAGCTACGGTTGATGGCGTGGAAGTCTAGGGAGATTCTAGACTGTAAGGGCATTCTGTGGGCTGTTACCCCGACTGCTGCATGCTAGAAAAGATGTCACGAGACTACCATCGGATATGGAAAATGTATTTCCGGGTGTGATAACCGTCACTATCCACCAGCGGTTTTCAAATTAAATAGTTCCTTGCGATTCCTCCAGTAAGGTGTGGATGTTGGTTTGCCCTTGGGCTCTCTGAAGGTCCAAGTGTCGGCATTGTCCATCTTTTTCCAAAGGAAGTGGCATTGATCCCCGGAAGTTCAGACTTTTCTTAAACTTCAACTTGCAACCGCCGTTTGTACCTCCAACGGCTCCTTGGAATCTCCAGTTGGCGTTGGATTTCTTCCAATCTTCCTGGTTTGAACCATTGCACATGGCGGAGGACAAGTATTTGACTTTGAAGACTGTTATCTTGCTGGCTCTTGCATCTGCGAGGCGAGTCTCTGAATTGGGGGCTTTGTCATGCAAATCTTATCTGGTGTTTCACGAAGATCAGGTGGAATTCAGAACTCACAAGTTGTTTCTGCCAAAGGTTGTCTCAGCTTTTCACATCAATCAACCTATTGTGGTTCCTGTTGTAGCTGATTCATCCACGCCTCGCAGTTTGGATGTGGTTCGAGCGTTGCGTATTTATGTCTACAGAACTGCTCGTACTCTGAAGTCAGATGTAGTTTTCATTTTGTATGATGCCACCAAGATTGGGTGTCCAGCTTCAAAACAGACTGTTGCTTGTTGGATCAAACTCACTATGAAACAGGCTTATTCGTTTGCGGCTCTGCCTTTTCCGCACTCCGTTATGGCCCATTCCACCATGTCGATCAGTTCTTCTTGGACGGCTGCTCAAGGAGTCTCTGCCTTGTAGGGCTGCTACCTGGTCGGTTACCAACACGTTTGTGAAATTTTATGGCTTTGATACCTTGGCATCGGACACTCGGTTTGATCATTTGGTATTGCAGGGATCTCGGCACACTCCCACCCGTGATGGGAGCTCTGGGCCATCCCAACTGTAATTCACCATCCCAGTATCCTCTATGGATGCTAGAGAAATTGGGAAATTGTTACTTAGCGGTAAATCCTTTTCTCAAAGTCCATAGGGGATACTGGGCGCCCACCTCTGTGCCTTTCTGCATATTGTGTGAGTTGTTTACGTGTCAGTGTATGCATGTTACTTTCGCAGTTTTCTGTTCTACCTGTTTGGTTGTGTTGCTGGTTTTCTCCTGTTCTGTTTACCTCCTCTTGAGATATGTTCAATCTCCTTCGGGCACAGTTTTCTAAAGTGCAGCTGCTCCAATGGACCCATCTATACCCCACTGTAATTCATCCCAGTGTCCCCTATGGACTACAAGAAAATGATTTACCGGTAAGTACCAAAATCCCATTTTCTTAAATCTAGTTAGTAGACAGTGCTAGCGTAAACAATAAGGAGGTAGAACCAATCAGGGTTTGATACAGTTGTATGACATTTTGCATGGGGTGAATTACATAAGGTAACTTCCTATCTGGTAAATACAGTTAGGTCCATGTATATTTGGACATGGACACAGTTTCCATAATTTTGTCTCTGTATGCCAACACAGTGGATTTTAAAATTAAAAAATGCAAATGCAGTAAAAACCTTCAGCTTTAATTCATGGGGTTGAACAAACATTGTATGAAAACTTTAGGAATTGCAACCATTTTTATACACTTCAATATTTTCAGGAGCTCAAATGTAATTGGACTAATTAACATGATCATGATTAAAGTGTTTCTTTTTAATACTTTGTCAAGAAACCATTGTTGGCAATGACTGCCTAAAGTCTGAACCCATGGACGTCACCAAATGCTCCCTTTGTTATGCTTTGCCAGGTCTTTATTGCAGCTGTTGTCTTCAGTTTGTTCATTGATCTTTCTGCTTTTAGTATTGTTTTCAGCAAATTAAATGCATGCTCAATCAGGTTGAGATCAGGTGATTGACTCAGTCATTGCAGAATATTCCACTTCTTTTCCTTAAAACAGGATTTTGGTACTTACCGATAAGTCCCTTTCTCTGAGTCCATAGGGGACGCTAGAGTTCAGTACCATGGGGTATAGATGGGGTGATCAGGCGAGCCGCGACTTGAAATTTTTTCAGTTTGTGTGTGACTGGCTCCTCTCCCTCTACACCCTTCCCCAGACCAGTTAAGAAACTATGCCCGAGGAGAGACGGCAACCCGACCAACAAAGGAGGAGGTAAGGAAAACAACCCTAAAGAGATCTCCATAAAAAGGAACCTCAGAAAGACACAGATATATCTTTAACATGAGAGTGCGTGCGTAGAGATATCTACAGTAGATATATAGATCTATATAGATAGATAGATGTATATAGAGAGATACTTATCTCTATATACACAGGATTGTTATGCAATGGCACTCATACAGGTCTTAGCCGTCACACCCAGGATTAGAATCCCTAAACGTTGACACTGTAGGTAGACATGGCACCGATAGAACCCTTTACACTTGCAGAACCATCAGACAAAAGAGGAGGAAAAAATGACCGCAAGGAAAGCTTGCAACCAGGTCCAAAGGACACCCAACCACCTGGAACCACCGGTACATCCAGTGGTATAACCACACCGCCGGAAGAGAGCAGCGCAGGGTGGGCGTCCAGCGTCCCCTGTGGACTCAGAGAAAGGGATTTATCGGTAAGTACCAAAATCCTGTTTTTTCTATTCATAGGGGACGCTGGAGTTCAGTACCATGGGGACGTCCCAGAGCTTCCCAAACGGGCAGGAGAGTGCTGAGAATTCCGGGGAACTGCACAGGCAAGCCATGACTCAAGGTCGCAACCTAAAGCATAGTGGAACTTGATTTCAGTCAACCTAAGATGCAGTAAGACCCAGAGGTAACTGATACAGAGACTCACGAAGACAACAGGGATACAGATGACGCACAGGATATAGATAACGTACCAACATCCGTGCTAGTGAAAGAGACAGCATGTCGAGTCCGGTGCGGCAGATATTGAAACCAAAATAGCGCCATCATGGTTATGCAAAGACTAAAGCCGCAATAGGGTCCCGAAAGACATACCGACTGCAGAGGCTAGTAAGACCGACTGCCACAATGCGATAGTAATCGATATACGAAGGACCAATGCGGTAGGTTGAAGGCCAACAACTGACTGAGGATGCGCCATAGTGAAGAGCAACAAACGAGTGTCTAGCTTAAAGAAGTGCAGTAGAGATCTACTATTGCGATAGGATACGAATGCAGGAGTATGCCATGTAAAATAAGAGATCCAACATGCTGAGCATCAGAGTTCCCCGCATTCCATCACCACAACCTGAACAGCCAGTCTGTCAAATGTAGGTGAACAAGCCCGAACCCAGAGGCAACCTAACAGGTTTGCCGGCGAGTAGTGTATATTAGTTACACTGCAAGAAGAAACAGGGAAATAGACAGTGAGTTTATACACAAGCTAACTGGCATACCCACGGAGTAGACAAGGTCGACCTTGTCGCCCCCATGCAGATAAAAATGAGGTTGACCCTAGAAAACTTCTGCTCCAGGGACTATGGTCGATCGGCATTCTGTAGATACAAAGCTGAAAGTGGTATTGGACAACATGCTGACTCCTTGCTGTTAGAAGCATGCTACAATAGAAGAATAGAGCATAATCCATGTATTCTAACTCCTAAGAGTATGTAACCGTAGTGCAATCTAACCGGACCTAAATAACCCACTCCCAAGGGAAAAGAGATGTGACCCAACACCTGTCCAGTAGTTGTGGGTCCAGGATTTCGATGTGCAGTGCAGAATTCTAAGGGGGAATACTTGCACTGGTCCGGAGAGACAAATTGGATTGTACTAGAAAGACCTATTTGAGGCCAACTACTGCTTCCAGAAGGGGAGAAGACCCAGCAAGAATTTGTACGCTCCAGGAGAGTATCCAATGGAGTCTAAACTTTCAGACTGAAGTTTCGGTTTCTGCTGAGTCTCTAGGAAAACGTCCCTCATATATTGTAAACAGAAGCATTAATCAAATCTTTTTAGAGAATATGTCTAGAGCTGTGGTTCTTGAACTCTGTCACTAGGACCCCACACGACCCACGCCGCCCACGTCACCCAGCAGGCGCACTGTGTATCACCAACTGTCACATTTAAAAAAAAAAATGTACAGGTGACATTCAAAACATGAACCGCGCGAGGCCCGAGCACCTGTGGTCCAGAGTAAAGATCTTCCTGGTAAGGGATGAAGCCTATAAGTCGAGCTCACAAATGAGCAACTATTGTGACCCGGAATAACGCCACCTTGGGGCGTCAAGGAGAAGCTCTATTAAAATAAAGGTGATCAGAGGACTACAACTCAAGTTACCAAAGAAGAATCTGTCCGAAGGTAACCAGGAGGAAATTCCAAAGACATCCAGGAAATTTCTCTAAACTGGTATATACATCCCCTCAGTTCCAGAAGAGACTGAGACCTAAATACAGGACCCAATACCGTGTGGTGTTCCCAATAAGTTCATCCTGACTTGTAGACCAAAAAAAAAATAAAAACAATAAAAAACCCATTAGTCTGTTAGTTGAAAACTTGGGAGTCCGAAGTATTGCCTTAAGACCCAGGACCCATTACGTCAACCGATTGGAAACTGGTGCTCAGGGAAGCCAGCTAGCTGAAACTTGCCTGTAAACAATTGAGAGATGTGATCCATAAATGAGTAGGCCTTCACCACCGTTTTTTTTTTAGTTTTTTTTTTTTTTTAAGATGTGAAAGGAGGTGATATAGAGAGATAGATATATATATATATATATATATATATATATATATATATATATACATATATATATATATATATATATATATATATATATATATATATATAGAGAGAGAGAGAGAGATGTACAAAACACATCTGCGCATAAATATACATATATCCAGATGTCCGACAAAAAACAAAGGGTCTAGATCAGAGATTTTCAACCTTTTACAATTCACGCCACACTGAACAAGATTTAAATATTGCCAAGGCACATTCAAATCTAATGGTGATGCATGGTGCAGTTGTGTGTCCTAGGATTTCATGTCTGAAAAAGCCAGAAGTGCCCAACACTGCCCAGGCCCAAAATTAGAACTGGCTCTGCAACCACTAAACCCACCAGTATTGATCATTCCAGGGCCTGCGCATGGCGCCCAAATTTAAAAATGTCTTACTGCAATTGGCGCGCATAGCTTTAAATGTAAAATAACTCAAGAGGGTATTAGTAATGGAATACGCCGCACCTCCAGAGATGTAGCCCCTGGTGCGGCCAGATAGTGAGTGACCTATGTGACGCAGACACTCGGCAAGGGTTGGCAGGCAGGTCTGATGCCTGCTGCGGGCAACACTGTTTCCCCTGGGGCTACTCACTGCTAGTGTGGGACCCCGTGCGCGGCTATCAGTGCTTCAGCAAAACCAAGTGCTGTGGCTTCCAGCGCCACAACCAGCTGCCGTCGCTGGGATGGAACCGCCGGCGCCAGCTGTGGCTAACAGTAGCGAAGATACACAACCGCTGAGCTTACATTAGCAGTTGAGCTGCACTAGTCTGCTTGTGTTGGCCCCTTAGCTACACGTGTTCAGAGTGCACCCACCGCCTTTTTTGTTTTTCAGTAGCGGCGTGCTTGGTATAGGTAAACGGATCATGACGCCCGCACAGGTCTGCCCCAGTATCGGCGTGCGATAGATGCTGCGCCCACCCTCAGAACATTGTATACCTCTCACAGTAAGGTTTGAACCCTAGTAAGTGTTTGTCTCCGCTCTACAGGACCTGCTGGAGCTGCAGAGTAGAAGTATAGCACATGTCAGTTTTGCCTTTTCTCCTGTAGGTATCTCTAGCTGCCAGATGACCCCACTAACGGGGCCCTGGGCTTATACTTGCCAAAGGTGTCTTCAGCCATGCTGCCGGTGGCGGCGGGGTGCTGGGGCTCCATGTCAGCAGTGAACCGCTGGATGCGAGACACCCAGGGACTTGTGTCCCTGCAGCCAGGACTCTGGCTCCAGACTCCGCAGGGTAGGACAGAGTCCCTCCGGCAGCTCCCACGTAACAGCCTGGCAGGGGCAAACTGCCAGACTGTTGCAGAAGTTGAAAAGTTAGAAAATAAAATAAGAAATTAAATACATATCTCTGGAGCTCCAGAGGAAGTGACTGGCTCTCCTTGGCACATTTCTAAAACTGGTCTGGGGAGGGGGAGGAGCCAGTCACACACATTAAAAATTTAAAGTGCCAGCTCGCCTGATCACCCCATCTATACCCCATGGTACTGAACTCCAGCGTCCCCTATGGATGATAGAGAAAAACCAGGGTTGCTTTCGCAGCATGTTTTGGGTCATTGCCCATCTGTACTGTGAAGTGCTTGCTGAATCTGAGCAGACTGTATATCACTATAAACTACAGAATTCATCCGACTGCTTCTGCCTTCTGTCACATCATCAATAAACACTAGTGACTATAGGGTGGCCAATCCTGGGGTCGGCAGGGTCTTCCAATCCCTGGTTTCAAGATTAGTAAACATGCGCATGCATGTTTGTTTTTCTTTTTTTACATTTATTTCATGCCAGGCATCGCTGAGCACATGCGGCAGACAGGTGAGACGCTGCCCCTGCCTACTGGCTGTGCACTGCGTGACGCGATGTCCGAGGTCATGATGCGCAACGCCAGCCACACCAGCAGCCACGCTTAAGGCCAAAGAGTGGAGGACTGTTTGTTGCTAGGTGGGGAGAGGAGCACACAAGCGGAGGCCGGTATTCTGGTGAAAGGGGGGGGGGGGGGGAGAGATGTACGAACTCTAGGGGGGTTGAGAGATAATTGGTCTGAGAGATGAGTGGGGGTGATATAAAGACTGACGGGGATGGAGAGAGATATAAGGACTGAGGGGGTTGGTGTTGTGTGCCTGCCAGTGCAACCAACACTGTTTTCAATCTCGAATCCTGGGATTGAAGAAAGAAAAATAATAATAATAAACTGCCCGGGATTGTCCTCTCTACTAGTTACCTAGTGCCACTGGAAGCCATGCATGCCCATGCCATCACAATGCCTTCACAGATGATTTGGTATACTTCAGGTTACACACCATTATGTTCCATTCCAATGCTTCTCCATACTGTTATTTTTCCCATCATTCTAGTGCAAGTTGGTCTTGGCTTCATCTGTCCAAAAAGTGCTGTTCCAGAACTGGACTGGCTTTTTTTTTTTTTAGATATTTTTTGGCAAAGTGTAATCTGAAACCTCTGTTTATGCTCTTGTGTAGTTTTCTCTTTATGGTAGACTTGGATAATGATATGATGGCTGGATTTTGTGAAGAGGTTTTCTTTATTTGGTCTTTCCTAAGGTTCTCGCTGTCTGATGGATTATTATTGATTTTGCAGCCTATGGATGGCCTGTTACACGTGCACTGAGAGTTCCTTTGACCACATGTTATGGGTTCAAGGCAACAGCTTCCAAATGCAAATGTCACACTTGGAATCAACTCCAGACCTTTTGCCTGCTTAATTGATAAAGAAATAAAGGAATAGCCCAGACCTGTCAGTTAAACAGCTTTTTAGTCAATTGTCCAATTACTTTTGCCCCCGTTTGAAAAAGAGTGGTCTACATTTTAAACAGTTGTAATTCCTAAACCTTTCCTCCAATTTAGATGTGCATGCCCTCAAATTAAAGCTGATAGTTTGCATTTCAAAACCGTATTCATTATACATGTCAGTAACTTACATTTGTTTTAGTAAACTGCTGAAATAAAAATAATCAGTTTCCAAATGTATATTGACTGAATATTATATGCATTTATAAAATATGGAGGTGATACATAAATTGGATAAACAGTCACAAACCTTTGTAAAAGTGGCTGTTTATCTAAACAGTATTTCCATTAAAAAGTTTTCTCTCTTTCTCTTACGTCCTAGAGGATGCTGGGGACTCCAAAAGTACCATGGGGTATAGACAGGATCCGCAGGAGCTTGGGCACCCTGAAAAGACTTTAACTGGGTGTGAACTGGCTCCTCCCTCTATACCCCTCCTCCAGACCTCAGTTAGACTTTGTGCCCAGGACTGACTGGACACTCACTAGGGGAGCTTTCCTGAGTTTCTCTGGAAAAGACTTTGTTAGGTTTTTTATTTTCAGGGAGACCTGCTGGCTACAGGCTCCCTGCAGCGTCGGACTGAGGGGAGAGAAGCAGACCTACTTCTTCTTAGTTTAAGGGCTCTGCTTCTCGGCTACTGGACACCATTAGCTCCAGAGGGTTCGATCACTTGGTGCGCCTAGCTGCTTGTTCCCGCAGCCACGCCGTCACCCCCCTCACAGAAGCCAGAAGAAAGAAGTCTGGTGAGTATGCAGAAGACAGAAGACTTCAGTGACTGCAGAAGACTCAAGTAACGAGGTACAGTGCAGCGGTAGCGCTGCGCTCCATGCTCCCACACACTTCACCAACGGCACTCACAGGGTGCAGGGAGCTGGGGGGGGGGGGGAGCGCCCTGGGCAGCATGTTACTGGGTCTGGGAGCTGGCAGAAGGCAGTTCGGTGCCTCGCCACCATTTTTTCAAACCCCGCCGGCATTTTCTTAATTTCAAATTTAGCGGGCTGAAGCGCGCCTGGAAGGGGCGGGGCTTAGCTGCACAGCTCGTCATCGCCATTTTCTCTCCTCCACGCCGCTGCAGAGAACGCTGGCCCGGGACCTCCAAGCTCCTCTAAAAGTAACAGGAGCTGATCGGGGAAGGGGGGGGGGGGCGGGGGGTCACAGTTATTGGTGCATAATCCATAGCAGTGCTGTCAACATATATTTTGTTTTGGGATATATGGGCGCTGGGGTGTGAGCTGGCATACTCCCTCTGTGTTTCTCTATCTGGGCTTCCTTGTGGGTCTGTCCCCTAGCTGAGGCGGTGTGTGTGTGTGTCGGCATGTCTGAGGCTGAGTGTTATTCCCCGGAGGAGGTTGCTGGGGGAGCAGATGTGGGTCTGGAGTTGGCCCTGTCGGCGCAGCCAACACCTGATTTACTTACAATGTTAAGTACGCTTAATACAAATGTGGCCTCTTTGTCTAAAAGGTTGGAAAAATCGGAGTCTCAGACTCGGGTATGGAGGAAATCCATGGAGGATGCTTTGTCTCAGGTGCAGACCCCATCAGGGTCGCAAAAGCGGCCTTTTACTCAGTTGGTAGATACGGATACCGACACGGATTCTGATTCCGATGTCGATTTCACTGAGGCTGCTTTACATCCACGGTTAGTTAAGAGTATTCAGCACATGATTGTGGCTATAAAGGATGTTTTACATATTTCTGACGAACCTGCGGTGCAGGAAACAAGGATTTGCTTGTTCAAAGGGAGAAAACCTGAGGTGAAGTTTCCCCCCTCTCATGAAATGAATACTCTTTGCGAAAAGGCTTGGGAGTCGCCGGATAAGAGGTGGCAGATTCCCAAGAGAATTTACATGGCGTATCCTTTCCCCTCTGATGACAGGGAAAAATGGGAGTCGTCTCCGAATGTCGACAAGGCTCTATCCCGGTTGTCTAAGAAGGTGGCGCTTCCGTCCCCTGACACAGCAGCTCTCAAGGATCCGGCGGATCGCAAGCTGGAGACGTCTCTGAAGTCCATTTTCGATAATACGGGTGCGTTGCTCAGACCTGCTGTGGCGTCGGTATGGGTGAGTATTGCTAAATGGGCTGAGCATTTAGCGGCTGATATGGATACGCTTGATAAAGATATTGTTCTTTTAACTCTTGGTTATATCAAGGACGCTGCAGATTACCTGAAGGATGCGGCGAGGGATGTAGGTCTCTTGGGATCAAAAGCCAATGCCATGGCGATCTCGGCCAGGAGAGCGCTGTGGATTCATCAATGGAATGCTGATGCCGACTCCAAGAGAGCTATGGAAGCTCTACCCTTCAAAGGTAATGTCTTGTTTGGTTACGGCTTGGCTGATCTGGTGTCTACCGCGACGGCGGGTAAGTCATCTTTTCTTCCTTATGTTCCCACACAACAGAAAAAGACACCACATCAGCAGATGCAGTCCTTTCGTCCCAATAAATACAAGCGTGGAAAAGGTTCGTCCTTCCTCGCTTTAAAGGGTAGAGCAAGGGGAAGAAAGTCGCGTGCAGTATCAGGCGCCCAGGACAAAAGTCCTCCCCTGCCTCTACCAAGTCCACCGCATGACGCTGGGGCTTCCCTGGGGGAGTCCGGACCGGTGGGGGGCCGTCTGCGGATCTTCAGTCAGGTCTGGATTCAATCAGGCCTGGATCCTTGGGTCCTAGATATAGTATCTCAGGGATACAAGCTGGAGTTTCAGGAGGTGCCCCCTCACCGGTTCTTCATTTCGGCCTTACCAGTGTCTCTTCTGGACAGGGAGGTGGTGAAGGCAGCAATACAAAAGTTGTGTCAACAGAGGGTCATTGTTCCTGTTCCCCCGTCCCAACGGGGGGAGGGGTTCTACTCGAACCTCTTTGTGGTACCGAAACCGGACGGTTCGGTCAGACCGATTCTGAACCTAAAGTCCCTCAATCCATACTTGAAGGTTTTCAAGTTCAAGATGGAACCTCTTCGAGCTGTGATTGCCAGCCTAGAAGGGGGGGACTTTATGGCGTCAGTCGACATAAAGGATGCCTACTTACACGTTCCGATATATCCTCCACATCAAGCTTTCCTAAGGTTTGCGGTACAGGATTCTCATTACCAATTTCAGACGTTGACGTTTGGGCTTTCCACAGCCCCGAGGATTTTCACCAAAGTCATGGCAGAAATGATGGTTCTCCTTCACAAGCAAGGGGTTACCATTATCCCATACTTGGACGATCTCCTGATAAAGGCGAGGTCCAGAGAACGGTTGCTAAGAAATGTGGATTTGTCTCTGTCCGTTCTGCAACAACACGGTTGGCTGCTAAATTTGCCAAAGTCTCAGTTGATTCCGACCACTCGGTTGCCCTTTCTGGGCATGATTCTGGACACGGGCTTACGGAAGGTGATTCTTCCGGAAGACAAAGCTCTGGAACTCCAGACGATGGTCAGGGAGCTTCTGAGGCCAAAAAGTGTGTCGGTTCATCAATGTACTCGGGTTCTGGGGAAGATGGTTGCGGCGTACGAAGCCATTCTGTTTGGCAGGTTTCATGCCCGGGCGTTTCAGTGGGATCTGCTGAGCAAGTGGTCCGGGTCTCACCTGAAGATAAGTCTATCTCCCAGGGCCAGGATTTCTCTCCTGTGGTGGCGACAAAGTTCTCACCTCCTAGGAGGGCGCAGATTCGGTATCCTGGATTGGGTCCTGTTGACAACAGATGCAAGTCTCCGAGGCTGAGGCGCAGTCACCCAGGGAAGAAATTTCCAGGGGAAATGGTCGCTCCAGGAATCTTGTCTCCACATAAATGTTCTCGAGTTAAGAGCCATTTACAACAGCCTGCTACAAGCAAGAAGCTTTCTTCAGGGTCGGCCTGTCCTGATACAATCAGACAACATAACTGCGGTGGCGCATATAAACCGTCAATGCGGAACAAGGAGCAGGGTGGCTATGGCGGAGGCCACAAGAATCCTTCGCTGGGCGGAACAGCACGTGAGCGCCCTGTCAGCAGTCTCCCTTCCGGGAGTGGACAACTGGGAAGCAGACTTCCTCAGCAGACACGATCTCCATCCAGGAAAATGGGCTCTACATCAAGAGGTATTTGCAGAACTGAAGAAGCGTTGGGGAACTCCGCTGATCGACATGATGGCGTCTCGCCTCAACAAGAAGCTTCCGAGGTATTGTTCCAGGTCAAGGGACCCCCAAGCCAGTGCAGTGGATGCCCTGGTAACTCCGTGGGTCTTTCAGTCGGTGTATGTGTTCCCTCCGCTTCCTCGCCTTCCAAAGGTGCTGGGAATCATTTGACGAGCAAGAGTGCAAGCAATTCTTGTCGTTCCAGATTGGCCAAGAAGGGCCTGGTATCCAGATCTTCAGGAATGACTTGTGGAAGATCCTTGGCCACTCCCTCTAAGAGAGGACCTGTTATTGCAGGGACCATGCGTGTTTCCAGACTTACCGCGGCTGCGTTTGACGGCATGGAAGTTGAGCGCCAAATCTTAGCTTGGAAAGGTATTCCCGGGGAGGTCATTCCCACTCTCCTTAAGGCAAGGAAGGAAGTTACGGCGAAACATTATCACCGTATTTGGATAACGTATGTTTCGTGGTGTGAGACTAAAGCTGCTCCTGCCGAAGAAATTCACTTGGGTCGGTTTCTCCATTTTTTGCAGGCAGGAGTCGATGCCGGCCGGAAATTGGGTTCCATCAAGGTGCAGATTTCGGCTTTATCTATCTTCTTTCAGAAGGAATTGGCTGTTCTCCCTGAGGTTCAGACTTTTGTGAAGGGAGTGATGCATATCCATCCTCCGTTTGTGCCCCCGGTCGCACCATGGGATCTTGACGTGGTCTTACAGTTTCTTATGTCTTCCTGGTTTGAACCTTTGCGTAAGGTTGAGTTAAAGTTTCTCACTTGGAAGGTGGTCATGCTGTTGGCTCTGGCATCTGCCAGGCGGGTGTCTGAGTTGGCGGCCTTGTCGCAGAAGAGTCTGTACTTGATCTTCCATTCAGATAGGGTGGAATTGAGGACTCGTCAACAATTTCTGCCGAAGGTGGTTTCTTCATTTCACATTAACCAACCTATTGTGGTACCTGTGGCTACAGATGCTGTGGCAGTTCCAAAGTCTCTTGATGTTGTGAGAGCTTTGAAGATCTACGTCGCCAGAACGGCCAGGAAAACAGAGACGCTGTTTGTCCTGCATGCTTCCAACAAGATTGGTCATCCTGCTTTGAAGCAGACTATTGCACGCTGGATTTGTAGTACTATTCAGCAAGCTCATTCTTCGGCTGGGCTACCGGTGCCGAAATCAGTGAAGGCCCATTCTACCAGGAAGGTGGGCTCATCTTGGGCGGCTGCCCGAGGGGTAGCGGGACTTCAGCTTTGCCGAGCAGCTACGTGGTCGGGTTCAAACACCTTTGCTAAGTTTTACAAGTTTGATACCCTGGCTGAGGAGAACCTCATGTTTGCTCAATCAGTGCTGCAGAGTCGTCCGCACTCTCCCGCCCGTGTTGGAGCTTTGGTATAGACCACATGGTTCTTTTGGAGTCCCCAGCATCCTCTAGGACGTAAGAGAAAATAGGATTTTAGTACCTACCGGTAAATCCTTTTCTCCTAGTCCGTAGAGGATGCTGGGCGCCCGTCCCAGTGCGAACGGTTACTTGCAGTGTGTTCTTATTAGTTGCATTGGTTTACATACAGGTTGTGTATTTGTTGTTCCAGCTTGTTGCTGCAGTTAAATTTATACTGTTATCTGGTTTACTGTTACTCCGGTTGTACGGTATGTTGTGGTGTGGGCTGGTATGTTCTAGCCCTTAGTTTGAACTAAAATCTTTTCCTCGAAATGTCCGTCTTTCCTGGGCACAGTTCCTAGAACTGAGGTCTGGAGGAGGGGCATAGAGGGAGGAGCCAGTTCACACCCAGTTAAAGTCTTGTCAGTGTGCCCAAGCTCCTGCGGATCCCGTCTATACCCCATGGTCCTTTTGGAGTCCCCAGCATCCTCTACAAACTAGGAGAAAAGGATTTACCGGTAGGTACTAAAATCCTATTTTTTTTTGACTGACCAGTGTCGTAGTAAGGAGGCTTTCTGGCTAAAGTCCCTTTTTTAATGTGTTTTCTTTCTTTCTTTTTTTCTTCCCTTTTCTTAGAGCGACGCAAGAGCCAAAATCCTGAGCCAGAACCAGTTAAGGAAGAGCCTGTAATGAACTCTCAGGCACAAGGTCCCCATGCACAGTCATGCAATTGCAAAGCCAGCAGCTCTAGTCTCATTGGGGGAAGTGGAGCAGGCTGGGAAGGCACTGCTCTTCTACACCATGGTAGCTATATCAAATTGGGCTGCATTCAGTTTCTCTTCTCTATCACGGAGTTTGCAACAAGGCAGCCCAAGGGTGAGAGCGAAGCCTTAGCACAAGACCTGGATTTAGAAGACAAGCTCTCTTTGAAGTCATCCCACCAGGTGCCCGTTTTACGATCGAACTCTGTCCCTTAGGAGATAAACACTAGAACTCTAACGAGACAAAGAACTCTTCCTAAAATACGACCTACTCGTCAGAGCAAACATGTCCAGCGGCCTCCCGGAACCCCATGTTTTGGCCAGAAAGAGTTTGCACATTTGCATGATATGAAGAAACATCACGTTTTATTTTTGTTTTTCTTCTCTGCTCATTTTTAAGGGCAATTGCACATATATTTCTATCATACATTTCATATATTATAAATATATATATAAATATATATTTTTTTTTATTGTAAGACTCAAGACAGCAACCCCATCTGTAGTGAGTATTCCCGGACAAAATAACAGATTTTGGACACAAGAGAAAGTGAATTTAGTTTGTTTTATTTTCTTTATGCTATTGTAAATTAATCAGACACAACTAACTAATATTTGTGCCAGTGACCGGTTTATACAGAAAAACCATTTCAGTTTTCCATGATAATTATTTATCTGCTTACAAGTGTCCCACTTCTTCAAAACCCTCAGTATGACCACAGCTGCAATAAAAGCATCTTCATCATAACGGCAAGTACAGCGTTCAGAATTTTGTACATACACAACAGATGGCCGACATTTTGCCCTGATTTTTTATTTTTAACATTTTTTAAATGTATACAGTGCAGCGTGTGATATGCCTTTTGGCTACTGTCTGTTGTAAGTAACAAAACATTTTGTTGTACACTTTTGTCCCTTTTTTGTTTATTTTTAATGTAATACTGCCACTTCTTCTTGAGGAGATTGGATGAGCTAGATTAATGTAAATATAATTGTATCGTTTTAGATTTTACAAAACCTTTTTTTCCTGTACTCTGTGTATATATATACATATATATATATAAAAAGTTGATTCTTTCTGATCTTATGTGTAATGCCTGTTTATGATCGGAGTACTATAGTATTCATATTTCTTTGGTATGTTTTAGATTGTTTCATTTAAATATGAATATTGGAATTGATTAGTAAATGCTTAAGGAGGAGCTGAATTCAGGATTTAGTTCAAGATGTACAGTAACAGCTCAAGATTTACTAATTTTTTCATGTGTGTATTGCCTCGTTCTGCCCCGACATCTCTGGCCACGCCTCATGGTTTCCAGCCACGCAAAGTTTGTGTCTAAAGACTCAGATTGTGCTACTCTGTCCTCCATATTTGCTGTGATACAGGGACACCTATATGTTGGAACAAGCACAGCTTTTCTGCACACCAAAGTTGATTAGTGTATTTCTCCCACTGTCTGGGGAGGGGGGGGGGGGGGGGGGGGGTGTTTTATTTTGTGAATCTTTATATACTTGCTACGATAGTGACTCTGACAAAGCATTTCATTTTTAATGGATCATATACCCAAGCTAAATGCGGATTGTGGCATTCCATGTTCAGACATTGTTTAGCAATCACCCCAGATATCAAGTTGCTGGCTACTATATGTCTGCACATTACTATAGAAAAGTGGTTCCTGAACTCTGTCCAAGGCACCCCAAACAGTCCAGGTTTTCATGATTTCCATCCTTAAGCACAGGTGGCTTAATTAGTACAGATGTAGTCATGCTCATCTTACTGCGATACGGCATGCTGCATGGTGTGCCAGGCTGTGACAATTTGCAGCTGGCGATCGCTCCATTAATTCTGCTAGGAATAAATGGAGCGATCGCTGGCTGCAAAGTCATGCAGCAAGCCGTTTTGCAGAATGCTGCATCACACTAAATATGAACATGGCGACATCTGTACCTCAGTTAATTTGATTTTAACCATTTGTGCTAAAGCATGGATTTACTAAAAACCTGGTTGCTAGGTTTGAGGACTGCATTTAGGAACCACTGGTGTAGACTTTTGGGTGTCAGCATGCAATGGGGAGAGTTGCCTATGCAACGTCAACGTAATTCATATCCCCCCCACCCCCCTTTGTGACCTGATCTCATCTTGGACTTGTGGATTTTTGTATGCAGCCCCATGGGACTGAAAACAAACGTATGAGAGTCCAGTGGTACCGTAAGCACAGCATACAGCTGCACTTATTTGCACCGCGTATGAACTTGCGGCTTATTGGATTGAACCCTAGATGGTTTGTCTGCTAAGCTTGTTGGTGATTCTTGCCGAGAGGTTTAAAAGGGAAATAATAAATGAAAAGCCCCGGAGTGTTTTGCATTTAATATTGTCCTTTTAAATCCCCATGGCCAGTTCTGCGAGGAGCGGTAGCTTTGAAAAGCTACCAATTAGTAAATATACATCTTAGACTGGTTATTTCATGTCCCTTCATGAACTAATAAGTAAAATATTAATAATAGAAAATGCGTATGTACAGTAGTCACACATTGTGCTGCTGTGTTCTGTGTGCTGGGTCCGCTCCTCAGTGTCACTCCAGGTGCTCTCTAGGGTTTGTGTGGGCTGTTGGTCAAGGAACTGCGCTGTAGTTTCCTGTATAATGTCTGTGGACCTGGTTATGTGTGCTGCTTGTAATTCTAGCCCATCTTCAGCAGGGTCACTCATGTGTGAGCAATGTTCCTGATCTCTTCAAGGGCCCAGCTCACAGGTACCTGACTGGTTAGATAGCTTTAAGAGCATGATTCAAAATGTAAATTCTGAATTGGCTGCAGCTAAAAGAGAGAGACAGGTGTTCAAACACTCCATTGACTGTGTAGCTAAAGTAGCAGATTCCAAGAAGGCTTCTCAGCCCCCTCTAGTGGCTTCACATAAACGCTCACTGCCACAGGTTTTCCAGTCTGATTCTGATCAGCCAGATGTGGAGGAAGATGATGATATGGACGAGGACAGCTCTCTGTCCCCTGGGGTGGAGGCTCTCATTTTTGCTGTAAGAGAGGTCCTACACATACCACATCAGGAGGCGGAACCAGATGAGGAGTTATACTTTAATGTTAGACTTAAGAGTTTAGCTACCTTTCCGGTGTCTTTAAAGAGTTAAACTCCCTGGCCAGTGAGGCTTGGTTAAACCCTGATAAAAACCTCTGAGGAATTTTAAATTTTTTTATCTACCTTTCCCCTTCCAGCTCTATAGGATGGTCTGGGAAAAACCCCTGTCGGTCGATACATCTGTATCCAGACTGTCAAAGAAATTGGTACTACCTGTTTCTCTGACGTCCTAGTGGATGCTGGGGACTCCGTAAGGACCATGGGGAATAGCGGCTCCGCAGGAGACTGGGCACAAAAGTAAAGCTTTAGAACTACCTGGTGTGCACTGGCTTCTCCCCCTATGACCCTCCTCCAAGCCTCAGTTAGATTTTTGTGCCCGAACGAGAAGGGTGCACACTAGGTGGCTCTCCTGAGCTGCTTAGTGAAAAGTTTAGTTTTAGGTTTTTTATGTTCAGTGAGACCTGCTGGCAACAGGCTCACTGCATCGAGGGACTAAGGGGAGAAGAAGCGAACTCACCTGCGTGCAGAGTGGATTGGGCTTCTTAGGCTACTGGACATTAGCTCCAGAGGGACCGATCACAGGCCCAGCCATGGATAGGTCACAGAGCCGCGCCGCCGGCCCCCTTACAGAGCCAGAAGACAGAAGAGGTCCGGAAAATCGGCGGCAGAAGACGTCCTGTCTTCAACAAGGTAGCGCACAGCACTGCAGCTGTGCGCCATTGCTCTCAGCACACTTCACACTCCGGTCACTGAGGGTGCAGGGCGCTGGGGGGGGGCGCCCTGAGACGCAATAAAAACACCTTGGATGGCAAAAAATGCATCACATATAGCTCCTGGGCTATATGGATGAATTTAACCCCTGCCAGAATACACAGAAAAACGGGAGATAGGCTCCGCCCCCTTCTCGGCGGCCTTATCTCCTCAGCACACTGGCGCCATTTTCCCTCACAGCTCCGTTGGAGGGAAGCTCCCTGGCTCTCCCCTGCAGTCACTACACTACAGAAAGGGTTAAAAAAAAGAGAGGGGGGCACTAATTACGCGCAGTATTAAAAATACAGCAGCTATAAGGGGAAAAACACTTATATAAGGTTATCCCTGTATATATATAGCGCTCTGGTGTGTGCTGGCAAACTCTCCCTCTGTCTCCCCAAAGGGCTAGTGGGGTCCTGTCCTCTATCAGAGCATTCCCTGGGTGTGTGCTGTGTGTCGGTACGTTTGTGTCGACATGTATGAGGAGAAAAATGATGTGGAGACGGAGCAGATTGCCTGTAATAGTGATGTCACCCCCTAGGGGGTCGACACCTGAGTGGATGAACTGTTGGAAGGAATTACGTGACAGTGTCAGCTCAGTATAAAAGACAGTGGTTGACATGAGACAGCCGGCTACTCAGCTTGTGCCTGTCCAGACGTCTCATAGGCCGTATGGGGCTCTAAAGCGCCCGTTACCTCAGATGGCAGATATAGACGCCGACACGGATACTGACTCCAGTGTCGACGGTGAAGAGACAAATGTGACTTCCAGTAGGGCCACACGTTACATGATTGAGGCAATGAAAAATGTTTTACACATTTCTGATAATACGAGTACCACCAAAAAGGGGTATTATGTTCGGTGAGGAAAAACTACCTGTAGTTTTCCTGAATCTGAGAAATTAAATGAGGTGTGTGATGATGCGTGGGTTTCCCCCGATAACAACTGATAATTTCTAAAATGTTATTGGCATTATATCCTTTCCCGCCAGAGGTTAGGGTGCGTTGGGAAACGCCCCCTAGGGTGGATAAAGCGCTCACACGCTTATAAGAACAAGGGCTCTACCCTCTCCTGAGATGGCCGCCCTTAAGGATCCTGCTGATAGAAAGCAGGAGGGTATCCTAAAATGTATTTACACACATACTGGTGTTATACTGCGACCAGCAATCGCCTCAGCCTGGATGTGCAGTGCTGGGTTGGCGTGGTCGGATTCCCTGACTGAAAATATTGATACCCTAGATAGGACAGTATATTATTGCCTATAGAGCATTTAAAAGATGCATTTCTATGTATGCGTGATGCACAGCGGAATATTTGCCGACTGGCATCAAGTCTAAGTGCGTTGTCCATTTCTGCCAGTAGAGGGTTATGGACACGACAGTGGTCAGGTGATGCGGATTCCAAACGGCATTTGGAAGAAGGGGAGGAGTTATTTGGGGTCGGTCTTTCAGACCTGGTGGCCACGGCAACAGCTGGGAAATCCACGTTTGTACCCCAGGTCGCCTCTCAACATAAGAAGACGCCGTATTATCAGGCGCAGTCCTTTCGTGGGCAAGCGGGCAAAAGGTTCCTCATTTCTGCCCCGTGACAGAGGGAGAGGAAAAAGGCTGCAGAAATCAGCCAGTTCCCAGGAACAGAAGCCCTCTCCCGCCTCTGCCAAGCCCTCAGTATGACGCTGGGGCTTTACAAGCAGAATCAGGCACGGTGGGAGCCCGTCTCAATTAATTTCAGCGCGCAGTGGGCTCACTCGCAATTAGACCCCTGGATCCTTCAGGTGATATCTCTGGGGTACAAATTGGAATTCGAGACGTCTCCCCCTCGCCGTTTCCTAAAGTCGGCTTTACCGATGTCTCCCTCTGACAGGGAGGCAGTTTTGGAAGCCATTCACAAGCTGTATTCCCAGCAGGTGATAATCAAGGTACCCCTCCTGCAACAGGGAACGGGGTATTTTTCCACACTGTTGTGGTACCGAAGCCGGACGGCTCGGTGAGACCGATTCTAAATCTAAAATCTTGAACACTTACATACGGAGGTTCAAATTCAAGATTGAGTCACTCAGAGCAGTGATTGCGAACCTGGAAGAAGGGGACTACATGATGTCTCGGGACATCAAGGATGCTTACCTTCATGTCCCAATTTACCCTTCTCACCAAGGGTACCTCAGGTTTGTGGTACAGAACTGTCACTATCAGTTTCAGACGCTGCCGTATGGATGGTCCACGGCACCCCGGGTCTTTACCAAGGTAATGGCCGAAATGATGATACTCTTTCGAAGGAAGGGAATTTTAGTTATCCCTTCCTTGGACGATTCCCTGATAAGGGTAAGATCCAGGGAACAGTTGGAGGTCGGTGTAGCACTATCTCAGGTAGTGTTGCGGCAGCACGATTGGATTCTCAATATTCCAAAATCGCAGCTGATTCCGACGACTCGTCTTCTGTTCCTAGGGATGATCCTGGACACAGTCCAGAAAAAGGTGTTTCTCCCGGAGGAGAAAGTCAGGGAGTTATCCGAGCTAGTCGGGAACCTCCTATAACCGAGCCAAGTCTCAGTACATCAATGAAAGGGTTCTGGGAAAAATGGTGGCTTCCTACGAAGCAATCCCATTGGGCAGATTCCATGCAAGAACTTTCCAGTGGGACCTGCTGGACAAATGGTCCGGGTCGCATCTTCAGATGCATCAGCGGATAACCCTGTCACCAAGCACAAGGGTGTCTCTCCTGTGGTGGTTGCAGAGTGCTCATCTTCTAGAGGGCCACAGATTCGACATTCAGGACTGGGTCCTGGTGACCACGGATGCCAGCCTGCGAGGCTGGGGAGCAGTCACACAGGGAAGGAATTTCCAGAGCTTATGGTCAAGCCTGGAGACATCACTTCACATAAATATCCTGAAGCTAAGGGCCATTTACAATGCTCTAAGTTCAGCAAGACCTCTGCTTCAAGGTCACCCGGAGTTGATCCATTCGGACAACATCACGGCAGTCACCCACGTAAACAGACAGGGTGACACAAGAAGCAGGAGGGCAAGGCAGAAGCTGCAAGGATTCTTCGCTGGGCGGAAAATCATGTGATCGCACTGTCAGCAGTATTCATTCCGGGAGTGGACAACTGGGAAGCAGACTTCCTCAGCAGACACGACCCCCACCCGGGAGAGTGGGGACTTCACCCAGAAGTTTTCCACATGTTTATAAAACTCGACAAGTTATTGCGCCAGGTCAAGGGACCCTCAGGCAATAGCTGTAGACGCTCTGGTAACACAGTGGGTGTACCAGTCAGTGTATGTGTTTCCTCCTCTGCCTCTCATACCCAAGGTACTGAGAATTATAAGATGGAGAGGAGTAAGCACTATATTCGTGGCTCCGGATTGGCCAAGAAGGACTTGGTAACCGGAACTTCAAGAGATGCTCACGGAGGATCCGTGGCCTCTACCTCTAAGAAGGGACCTGCTCCAGCAAGGACCCTGTCTGTTCCAAGACTTACCGCGGCTGCGTTTGACGGCATGGCGGTTGAACGCCGGATCCTGAAGGAGAAAGGCATTCCGGATGAAGTCATTCCTATCCTGATCAAAGCCAGGAAAGATATAACCGCAAAACATTATCACCGCATTTGGCGAAAATATGTTGCGTGGTGCGAGGCCAGTAAGGCCCCGACGGAGGAATTTTCAACTAGGTCGATTCCTACATTTCCTGCAAACAGGAGTGTCTATGGGCCTGAAATGGGGGTCCATTAAGGTTCAAATTTCGGCCCTGTCAATTTTCTTCCAAAAAGAACTAGCTTAAGTCCCTGAAGTTCAGACGTTTGTGAAAGGGGTACTGTATATACAGCCTCCTTTTGTGCTTCCAGTGGCACCTTGGGATCTAAATGTAGTTTTTGGGTTCCAAAAGTCACATTGGTTTGAACCACTTAAATATGTGGAGTTAAAATATCTCACATGGAAAGTGGTCATGCTGTTGGACCTGGCCTGGGCCAGGTGCGTGTCAGAATTGGCGGCTTTATCCTGTAAAAGCCCACATCTGATTTTCCATTCGGACAGGGCGGAATTGAGGACTTGTCCTCCGTTTCTCCCTAAGGTGGTTTTCAGCGTTTCACCTGAATCAACCTATTGTGGTGCCTGCGGCTACTAGGGACTTGGAGGACTCCAAGTTGCTAGACGTTGTCAGGGCCCTGGAAATATAGGTTTCCAGGACGGCTGGAGTCAGAAAATCTGACTCGTTGTTTATTCTGTATGCACCCAACAAGCTGGGTGCTCCTGCTTCTAAGCAGACTATTGCTCGTTGGATTTGTAGTACAATTCAGCTTGCACATTCTGTGGCAGGCCTGCCACAGCCAAAATCTGTAAAAGCCCATTCCACAAGGAAGGTGGGCTCATCTTGGGCGGCTGCCCGAGGGGTCTCGGCTTTACAACTTTGCCGAGCAACTACTTGGTCAGGAGCAAATACGGTTGTAAAATTCTACAAATTTGATACCCTGGCTGAGGAGGACCTGGAGTTCTCTCATTGGTGCTGCAGAGTCATCCGCACTCTCCCGCCCGCTTGGGAGCTTTGGTATAATCCCCATGGTCCTTACGGAGTCCCCAGCATCCACTAGGACGTCAGAGAAAATAAGAATTTACTTACCGATAATTCTATTTCTCGTAGTCCGTAGTGGATGCTGGGCGCCCATCCCAAGTGCGGATTGTCTGCAATACTGGTACATAGTTATTGTTACCAAAAAATCGGGTTATTGCTGTAGTGAGCCATCTTTTCTAGAGGCTCCTCTGTTATCATGCTGTTAACTGGGTTTAGATCACAAGTTATATGGTGTGATTGGTGTGGCTGGTATGAGTCTTACCCGGGATTCAAAATCCTTCCTTATTGTGTACGCTCGTCCGGGCACAGTATCCTAACTGAGGCTTGGAGGAGGGTCATAGGGGGAGGAGCCAGTGCACACCAGGTAGTTCTAAAGCTTTACTTTTGTGCCCAGTCTCCTGCGGAGCCGCTATTCCCCATGGTCCTTACGGAGTCCCCAGCATCCACTACGGACTACGAGAAATAGAATTATCGGTAAGTAAATTCTTATTTTCTGGGGCTATATCCCTGAAGGAGCCAGCTGACCGTAAAATTGAGACAACGCTCAAGGCAATTTATACGGCAGCAGGCACAGCACAACAGCCCACAATAGTTTGCGGGTGGATCTCCAGGACTGTAGTAAAGTGGTCTGATAATGTTATTGATGGTTTAGGCTCTACCCCAGGATGAGGTCGTTACTCTGCTGCAACATATACAGGATGCTGCAAATTTTATGAGCGAGGCTATTAAGGAGTTGTGTAAGATAAATGTCCGCACTACTGCTATGGCAGTCTCAGCATGCAGAGCTCTGTGGTTACGTCAATGGACGGCGGACGCTGATTCCAAAAAGGGTGTCAAATCTTCCCCTTACAGGTGATGCCTTGTTTGGAGACAAATTAAATAAGTGGATCTCCCAAGCAACGGCGGGTAAGTCTACCTATCTGCCGTCGGCTGTGCCACCTGCTAGATGTTCTTATCCCGGACCCTCCTTGCAGTCCTTTCGTGTGGCAAGGTTCAGATGCAGCGGCCGGGGGGTCTCCATCACTTCCAGAGGATCTCGTGGTAAGTCCCAAAAACCTGCACCTGCTGTCTTCCTGGACCAGACCACCAGATACCCTTCCACGTGACTGTTGGCCCCAGCAACAAGGCGACTTTCAGGTAGGTGTTTGCCTTCAACACTTTGCCCACGTGTGGACGCAGACCTGCCGGGATTCTTGGGTGAGGGACCTCATTTCCCACGGATACCGGCTGGAATTTCAAGCACTCCCTCCTCACAGGTTTTTCAAGTCAGGCTTACCAGCTTTGCTGACGGAAAGGGCTATCTTACAAGAAGCCATTCAACAATTGGAAGGGCAAATGTCATTGTTCCAGTTCCATCTCGGCTGGAAAAAAGGTTATTATTCCAACCTTTTTGTGGTACCGAAGCCGGACGGTTGGGTCAGACCAATACTGAACCTCAAATCGTTAAATCCGTATTTGAGGGAATTCAAGTTCAAGATGGAATCTCTGAGAGCGGTGATCTCGGGTCTGGAGGAGGGGGAATTCCTGGTGTTCTTGGACATCAAGGATGCTTACCTTCACATTCCTATTTGGCTGCCACACCAGGCTTACCTGAGGTTTGCACTGTTGGACTGTCACTATCAGTTCCAGGCACTGCCATTCGGCCTATCCAGGATCCTGAATCTTCCAAAGTCACGTTTGGAGCCGACGAGAAGACTGTCCTTCCTGGGAATGATTCTCGACACTGAAGTGCAGAGGGTGTTTCTCTTGGTGGAGAAAGCATTGGTGATCCAATCAATGGTATGGGATGTCCTGAAGCCAGCCCAAGTATCGGTTCATCAGTGCATTCACCTTCTGGGGAAGATGGTTGCCTCCTACGAGGCTCTACAGTACGGAAGATTTCATGCACGGTCTTTCCAGCTGGATCTCCTGGACAAATGGTCAGGGTCTCATCTTCACATGCACCAGAGGATACGTCTGTCACCGAAAGCCAGAATTTCGCTCCTCTGGTGGCTGCAAACTTCTCATCTCCTGGAGGGCCGCAGGCTTGAGATTCAGAATTGGATCCTTCTAACCACGTATGCCAAACTCAGAGGTTGGGGAGCAGTCACCCTGGGAGAAAACTTCCAAGGAAGGTGGTCTAGCCCAGCCTTTCCGATAAACATTCTAGAACTAAGAGCCATGTACAACGGTCTAATACAGGCGTCTCATCTTCTAAAAGAGCGGGCCATTCAAATTCAGTCCGACAGTGTAACGACAGTGGCCTACATAAACAGTCAAGGCGGAATGAAGAGCAGGGCTGCAATGTCAGAGGTAAAGAGGTAACAAGAATCATCCTCTGGGCGGAAAAGCATGCGGTGGTGCTGTCAGCAATCTTCATTCCGGGAGTAGACAGCTGGGAAGCGGACTTCCTCAGCAGACACTATCTCCATCCAGGAGAGTGGGGCCTCCACCCAGAGGTGTTTGCAGAGGTGACAAGTCTTTGGGGCGTACCTCAAATAGACATGATGGCCTCACGCCTCAACAAGAAGCTTCGGAGGTATTGTTCCCGGTCGAGGGACCCACAGGCAGTGGCGGTGGGACACCCTGGTAACTCCGTGGGTGTTCCAGTCAGTGTATGTGTTACCTCCACTTCCCCTCATTCCAAGGATTCTCAAATGCATCAAGAGAACAAGAGTTGAGGCAATCCTCATTGCTCCAGACTGGCCAAGAAGGGCTTGGTACGTGGATCTTCTGGATTTACTACAGGAAGATCCGAGGCCTCTTCGAGGGGACCTTCTTCAACAGGGGCCGTTCGCTTATCAAGACTTACCACGGCTACGTTTGACGGCATGGCGGTTGAGCGCCAGATCTTAGCTCAGAAGAGCATTCCGAACAAAGTTATTCCTACCCTGATACAGGCTAGGAAAGGAGTAACGTGTAAGCACTGCCATCGCATTTGGAAAAGGTATGTGTCTTGGTGTGAATCCAAGAAGTTTCCTACGGTGGAGTTTCAACTTGGGCGGTTTCTCCTCTTTCTGCAAGCAGGTGTGGATGTGGGACTACGTTTGGGCTCCATAAAGGTCCAGATTTCGGCCTTGTCCATTTTCTTCCAGAAACAATTGGCTCCCCTCCCGGAGGTTCAGACGTTCTTGAAGGGTGTTCTGCACATCCAACCGCCCTTTGTGCCTCCCACGGCACCTTGGGATCTCAACGTGGTGTTGCAGTTTCTACAATCAGAATGGTTTGAGCCTTTACAGGAGGTTGACGTGAAGTTTCTTACGTGGAAAACTGTCACACTGTTGACCTTAGCTTTCAGCAAGGCGTGTCGGAACTGGGGGTGTTCTCTCACAAAAGCCGTTATTTGATTTTTCATGAAGATAGAGCTGAACTCAGAACTCGTCAGCAATTTCTTCCTAAGGTGGTGTCTGCGTTTCACATCAACCAACCTATTGTGGTTACCGACACCACTGCTACTTCAAAGTCCTTGGCTGTTGTGAGGGCTTTGAAGATCTACGTGAGACAGACAGCTCGTCACAGAAAATCAGACTCGCTGTTTGTTCTCTATGATCCCAATAAAATTGGGTTTCCTGCTTCAAAGCAGTCTATTGCTCGCTGGATCAGGCTTGCTATCCAGCATGCTTATTCTACGGCAGGTTTAAAGGTTCCAAAATCTGTACAGGCCCACTCCACTAGGTCGGTCAGTTCTTCCTGGGCAGCTGCCCGGGGTGTCTCGGCTTTACAGATCTGCCGAGCAGCTACTTGGACAGGTTCTAACACGTTTGCTAAGTTCTACAAGTTCGATACTTTTGCCTCTGAGGACCTTCAGTTTGGTCAATCAGTTCTGCAGGAACCTCAGCACTCTCCCACCCGGTTTGGGAGCTTTGGTACATCCCCATGGTACTAAATGGACCCCAGTATCCTCTAGGACGTAAGAGAAAATAGGATTTTAATTACCTACCAGTAAATCCTTTTCTCGTAGTCCGTAAAGCAGGCTTTCAACCAGTGTGCCACGACCAGTTGCAAGGTGTGCTGCGGAGCCAGAGCAGCTTCCTGCACCTTCAGAGTGAACTGTTGGCCCAGGCTCTTATTATAGGATCTGTCGTGCTCCGGCCGTGACCTATGCCTTGAAAACGGTGTGATATCATAGGTCACGACCGTCGCGTCTCACCACCCAGCCAGCCCACCTGCCTGCATACACATCTTCCAGTTCCCGCCTGCATACACAGCTTTCCTTGCCAACCCCCATCCACACCTGCCCGACCGCCCGCTGCCCAGTATTCGCAGAACTCCACTATGAACAACCTCACTGAGGGACAGGGAGGAGGACAGCTGATAATTATATTTATTTTATTTCTCCTGTGGGGAACAATAGGATTTCACTAGAATTTATGTGGGGAGAATAAGAATTTATGGATTTATGGGGGGAACAATGTGAATAATTCATGTGTGGAGCAATAGGATTTATGTAGGGAGCAATGTGATTGTTCTTTTCTGTGTAGGCCAATGTATGTGTGGATTTATTTTTACTGTGAGGGCCAATGTGTGTGTTTTGTTGTTTTCTGTGGGGAACTGATGGTGTGCCTTGGCAATTTTAAAATATTGTCCAGTGTGCCGCGAGTAAAAAAAGGTTGAAAATCACTGCCGTAGAGGATACTGGGCGCCCACCCAGTGCTTCGTGTTTTCCTGCACTGTTACTTGTTAAGTACTGTTGTTGGTTCAACTGCTGCTGTTCCTCGTAAAGTTTGGTTAGTATGACTTTCCTCTTGTGTTGTATGTGCTGGTTCGAATCTCACCACTGTCCTTTAAATCCTTCTCTCAAGGTATGTCCGTCTCCTCTGGCACAGTTTCCTAGACGGTAGGAAGGGGCATAGAGGGAAGAGCCAGCGCACACTATCAAATTCTTAAAGTGCCCAAGGCTCCTAGTGGACCCATCTATACTCCATGGTACTAAATGGACCCCAGTATCCTCTACGGACTACGAGAAAAGGATTTACCGGTAGGTAATTTAAAATCCTAAAAAAAATGTAAAGAAATTTCCTCAGGGAAAAATAATGGCTCTCTTCATTTGCTCTTTTGGCTCCAGGGTTCAACTTTTAAGCTTTCTGTAACTCAGTACTGTTGATGGGAACACAAGGGAGGTCTGTTATTCAATGTGTTTATGCAAGCAAGAATATATTACAAGGTTCGGAGGAGGTTTATTTCATGTTATACTAGATTAAAGCTTTTATTCCTTAAAATCTTTTTCTCTAACGTCCTAGTGGATACTGGGGAGTAGTAGATTACCATGGGACATAGATCGGGTCCACTGGAGCCTGGCACTTTAAGAAATTAATAGTGTGTGCTGGCTCCTCCCCCCTCTATGCCCCTCCGAGCAGACTCAGTTTAGAAAATGTGCCCAAGGAGCCGGGTGCATTCTGTTGCTCTCCAGAGATTTTTCTTCAGAAATTTCTTTAGTTTGTTATTTTCAGGCAGTACTGGTTGGCAACCAGTCTGCCTGCGTTGTGGGACTTAGAGGGGGGACCGAACCAACTTCCTCAGATTTAATGGTTTGTATCCCCGCTGACAGGACACTGAGCTCCTGAGTTGATGTTTCTCACACTCCCAGAGTGTAAGCCCACGCCAGCAGCATGCCGCCACCCCTAACAGATGCAGACGAGACGCGGTGCGGTGAGTGATACGCCGGGGTCCTGATTAGTGGGTCCCCGGTGCAAATGGCATGATGGGACAGTGATCACCTGGCTACGGGCTGCGGTGCCCGCTGTGTACCCATACTAGCGTTACAGTAAAAGGGGGTTGCGCACTCTCTTTTTCACAAAAACAGAGTAAGACAGTATAAATAACCTGTAGGGACTGCATGCCATTATGGGGGCAGGGCTTCCCGGAGAGCCGGACCAGAGGCTAAATGGTGCCATTTCCTGCTGCTGCTCTGACTAGGCTGCATGCAGAGACTGCTCCTCCACAGGACCCACTGAATCATCAATTGTCTGGTACCAGGGGGTTATAGGAAGGGGGGAGCACATAGTCAGCGGTTATACTGCTGTGTGGTAAATTACACATAAGAGACACCCTGCATTGTCTTGGGTGTTGTGTGCTGATCCCAATCCTCTGTGTTACTCTATTGAGGGTAGTCTGGAATAAGTGTGCTATCTCACTAATACTGCACTGTGCATCTTCACAGCCATGCGATCGGGTCGGAACTGTGCATGCACTGCAGGCGCGTCTTTGCCCAGCGACATCTGTCTCCAGGCAGCGACGCCGCTAGCGAAGAAAGCGGTCGCAGCGACGACCGCAAGAAGATTGACAGGAGTAAGGCGGATCCGGGCGGCAACTCAACGTTTTCGGGGAGTGGTGAGTCCAGTGGGATCTGTTGGACAAGTGGTCCGGATCGCATCTTCAGATGCATCGGCTGATCAACCTGTCCCCCAGGGCCAGGGTGTCTCTTCTGTGGTGGCTGCAAAGTGCTCACCTCCTCGAGGGCCGCAGGTTCGGCATACAGGACTGGGTCCTGGTGACCACGGATGCAAGCGCCTCCGAGGATGGGGGGGGGGGGGCCAGTCACTCAAGGCAGAAACTTCCAGGGGCTGTGGTCAAGTCAGGAGACTTGTTTGCACATCAATATCCTGGAACTAAGGGCCGTATACAACGCCCAAGAAGCAGGGTGGCAATGGCAGAAGCCACCAGGATTCTTCGTTGGGCGGAGAATCACGTACTAGCACTGTCAGCAGTGTTCATTCCGGGAGTGGACAACTGGGAAGCAGACTTCCTCAGCAGGCATGACCTCCACCCGGGAAAGTGGGGACTTCATCAAGAAGTCTTCACGCAGATTGCAAATCGATGGGAACTGCCACAGGTGGACATGATGGCGTCCCGTCTCAACAAAAAGCTAAAAAGATATTGCGCCAGGTCAAGGGACCCTCAGGCGATAGCTGTGGACGCACTAGTAACACCGTGGGTGTTCCAGTCGGTCTATGTGTTTCCTCCTCTTCCTCTCATACCATAGGTGCTGAGAATTGTAAGGAAAAGAGGAGTGAGAACAATACTCATTGTTCCGGATTGGCCAAGAAGGACTTGGTACCCGGAATTGCAAGAAATGCTCACAGAGAACCCGTGGCCTCTGCCTCTCAGACAGGACCTGTTACAACAAGGGCCCTGTCTGTTCCAAGACTTACCGCGGCTGCGTTTGACGGCATGGCGGTTGAACGCCGGATCCTAGCGGAAAAAGGCATTCCGGATGAAGTTATTCCTACGCTGATAAAGGCTAGGAAGGATGTGACAGCAAAGCATTATCACCGTATATGGCGAAAATATGTTGCTTGGTGTGAGGCCAGGAAGGCCCCTACAGAGGAATTCCAGCTGGGTCGATTCCTGCACTTCCTACAGTCAGGAGTGACTATGGGTCCATAAAGGTCCAGATTTTGGCCCTATCCATTTTCTTCCAAAAAGAACTGGCTTCACTGCCTGAGGTTCAGATGTTTGTTAAGGGAGTGCTGCATTTTCGGCCCCCTTTTGTGCCACCAGTGGCTCCTTGGGATCTTAACGTGGGGTTGAGTTTCCTGAAATCCCACTGGTGTGAGCCACTTAAGACCGTGGAGCTAAAGTATCTCACGTGGAAAGTGGTCATGCTGTTGGCCTTAGCTTCGGCTAGGCGTGTGTCAGTATTGGCGGCTTTGTCATGTAAGAGCCCCTATCTGGTTTTCCATATGGATAGGGCAGAATTGCGGACTCGTCCGCAATTTCTGCCAAAGGTGGTGTCATCCTTTCATTTGAACCAACCTATTGTGGTGCCTGCGGCTACTGGTGACTTGGAGGATTCCAAGTTGCTTGACGTAGTCCGGGCTTTGAAGATTTATGTGACCAGAACGGCTGGAGTCAGGAAGACTGACTCGCTGTTTGTCCTGTATGCATCCAACAAGCTGGGTGCTCCTGCTTCAAAGCAAACTATTGCTCGCTGGATCTGTGGCACGATTCAGCAGGCTCATTCTGCGGCTGGGTTGCCGCATCCAAAATCAGTGAAAGCCCATTCCACGAGAAAGGTGGGCTCTTCTTGGGCGGTTGCCCGAGGGGTCTCGGCATTCCAGCTTTGCCGAGCTGCTACTTGGTCAGGTTCAAACACATTTGCAAAGTTCTACAAGTTTGATACCCTGGCTGAGGAGGACCTTGAGTTTGCCCATTCGGTGCTGCAGAGTCATCCGCACTCTCCCGCCCGTTTGGGAGCTTTGGTATAATCCCCATGGTCCTTACGGAGTCCCCAGCATCCACTAGGACGTTAGAGAAAATAAGATTTTACTCACTGGTAAATCTATTTCTCGTAGTCCGTAGTGGATGCTGGGCGCCCGTCCCAAGTGCGGACTTTCTGCAATACGTGTATATAGTTATTGCTTACTAAAGGGTTATGTTATGTGGCATCGGTTGAGTGATGCTTGTTTGTTGTTCATACTGTTAACTGGGTAAGTTTATCACGAGTTATACGGTGTGATTGGTGTGGCTGGTATGAGTCTTACCCTGGATTCCAAAATCCTTTCCTTGTAATGTCAGCTCTTCCGGGCACAGTTTCCTTAACTGAGGTCTGGAGGAGGGGCATAGAGGGAGGAGCCAGTGCACACCAGGTAGTACTAAATCTTTCTTTAGAGTGCCCAGTCTCCTGCGGAGCCCGTCTATTCCCCATGGTCCTTACGGAGTCCCCAGCATCCACTACGGACTACGAGAAATAGATTTACCGGTGAGTAAAATCTTTTTTTTCCTAATAGCACTTCATGGTATCCTCTATAAAATGGCAACATCCTTCACAATTCCTGTAATTCACTGCTCCATGCACATTGCAGCCTCATTAATCCACTCCCCTCTTATTAACGCATGAGCTTTTAACCTATCTATGTACACTAACTGTAATATCCTCAACCTGTCACCATAAGAAACTCACACACCTCCCCCAACTATACCGATCTCTCTTCTTCTGCTTTTACTAACTAATGACATATCCCCGAATCCAGGTCCCATGCACTTTACCATGCTCACATTCAGCTGATTCACAACGGAATATAAATCCAACGAACCTTATAAACCTCACATGTCTCCCATCTCCCTTCAAGTCACTAAAATGTGCTTTATGGAATGTACGCTCTGTTTGCAACAAATTAACATCTATTCATGACCTTCTCATTTAAAAAAAACTCAATATGCTAACTATAACAGAAACATGGCTCACACAATCAGACACTGCCTCCCCTGCAGCACTGTCACATGGTGGTCTCCACTTCACACACATCCCCAGGCCTGGTAATAGTAAAGGAGGTGGGGTTGGAATATTACTGTCCAAATCTTACACACGCACCGTTTTACCACCTGTTCCCTCTCACATTTACATCATTTGAAGTACATTCTATTAGGATCTTCACCCCTTTCTGTCTGCGTGTTGCAGCTATCTATCGCTCACCTGGGCAACCCACAAAGTTTCTGGAAGATTTTTCAGCTTGGCTCCCTCACTTTTTATCTTCTGACATTTCCACCATCATTATGGGTGATTTCAATATGTCTATTTGTCACAATCTCCCCAAGCCTCCAACTACTCTTTCTAACTTCCTCTCTTGGCCTCTCCCAATGGACTAACTCCCCTACTCATCAGGAGGGCCACTGCCTTGATCTTGTATTCACCAGACTATGCTCTGTTTCTGAACTCGCTAACACTCCTTTTCCTCTCTCATTTCACAACCTTATCACCTGCGTGCTCGCCTCCATTACTTCAAACTCAATGTCCCTGAAGTCTGCCAAGCTGCCTCTAACCTGCAGAAATACTAACGCTGTTAATTTTCAAAAACTACCTCTCTGCAACCACTGCTCTCACCAATTTCTACATTCACCTCTCCTGACACTGCTGTATCACACCTTAACCAAACTGTAGAAACAGCACTCGATGAAGTGGCTTCGGCTACCCATCACGCTCCACGTTAGGCATTCTACATACACAAGACGCCTACAAAACTCTCACGTAAAGTAGAATGCCAGTGGCGTTAATCTCATAGTTCAAGTGACTTTCTCACATATAAGACCATGTACCACTCTTATCGTAATGCTCTGGACACTGCCAAACAAACATATTTCCAATCCCTCATCTCTGCTCAAGCCTCTAACACAGAGGTTCCCAAACTGTGTGCCGTGGCTCCCTGGGGTGCCTCAGGACACTTGCAGGGGTGCCCTGGGTTGGTGGTCCAGGACCAATTCAAATTATTCATGGTCAATATAATAGGCAAAACCAGTGCTGGTGGCTGCCAGTCATTAAATGTGGCCAAACAGAAGCAAATCTTGTCCCTCACCACACAACTGACCCTAAGGATGACATATAAACGCGATCTACTTAATGTAATATTTCTTTAAAAAATTCTCAATAAGAAAGTTTTGGCCTTGGGGTGCCGTGAAAAAAAATTCTGATATTCTAGGGCGCCATGATTCAAAAAAGTTTGGAAACCACTGCTCTAATCCCAAGTGACTTTTTAATACATTTAAATCACTTCTTGTCCTTCACTCAGTGCGCAAGATCTTGCTTCCTATTTCAAGGACAAGATTGATAAGATCCGAAATTAAATGGTATGCTCTTCCAGAGCCAGTGACCTGCTTAATTCCCTTCCTGAACCCTCTAACACCATCTCTTCATTTGATCCTACAAATGAAAATGACGTACCTGCACTGCAGCTCCCATGCCCCTCCAAGCTACTTGAGAGACTTGCCTACACTCTCCTCACACACTTTCTTAACTCACACAGCTTATTGGACCCACTTCAGTCAGGATTTCGTGCCCAACACTCCAGAGACAGCACTGACTAAGGTAGTGAATGATTTGGTCACTGCTAAATCTAAAGGCCATTACTCACTACTTATACTCCGTGATCTCTCTGCTGCTTTTGACACTGTTGACCACTCTCTTCTCATACAAACACTACAATCCCTAGGTCTTCAGGACACGGACCTTTCTTGGTTCTCATCCTACTTATCTAATCACTCCTTCAGTGTTCGTTTCTCGAATTCCACCTCCTCTTCGCTACCTCTCTCAGTTGGAGTACCGCAAGGCTCAGTCTTAGGTCCCCTGCTTTTCTCTATCTATACCATATCTCTTGTCAAATAATCAGCTCTTTCTGATTTTAGTACCATCTGTATGCAGATGATACTGAGATCTACCTATCCTCAGCAGATTTGTCACCATCTGTATTGGGCCGTGTCACTGAATGCCTTTCTGCCATTTCATCTTGGATGACATCTTGCCACCTCAAACTTAATATTTCCAAAACGGAATTAATTATATTTCCACCGGCTAATAGTAGTTACCAACCTGATCTCTATCACTGTTGATAACTCAGCAATCATCCCTACCCCACAAGCTCGCTGCCTAGGTGTCATTCTTGACTCTGAACTGTGCTTTGTTCCCCACATTCAATCTGTCTCAAGATCATGTCACATACATCTAAGAAACATATCCAAAATACGACCATATCTTACATAAGACACAGCAAAAACTCTAATCCATGCTTTCATTATCTCCCGCATTGATTATTGTAATAGTCTCATGACCGGTCTTCCCAAACATATGCTCTCACCACTACAATTCATTTTGAATGCAGCTGCGAGGCTGATCTTCCTCGCTAGACGTTCATCATCTGCAGATCCGTCCCTCCATTGGTTACCGGTATTCTACCGTATTAAATATAAAATACTTTTACTTACATACAAGGTTATTAACCAAACTGCACCATCTCTTCACTTATCTCAAAATATCTCCCTACCCGACCTCTCCGCTCTGTACAAGATCTGCGTCTCTCATCCACACTCACTACTTGTTCACACTCATTATTACAGGACTTTATCCGGGCATCACCCACTCTGGAATGGCCTCCCATGCACAATAAGACTCGCCTCTAGTCTCTAAACCTTTAAACATTCCCTAAAAACTCATCTCTTCAGACAAGCCTATCAAATTCCAGACTCACCCACATAACCTTCAGTGCTTCCCTATCTAATTGCATCCTCTTGTACAGTACACATAACATCACATATCTTGTCTTACTTTACTCTCACACTCTCCTAACTCTTGGCCAACATTGCTGGATGATCATATCATGCAACCCATTAAAAACCTAGCAATCTGGTGGACCATTATGCAATACATCTATCCTTGTGTATCAATGCCTATTTCCCTATAGATTGTAAGCTTGAGACAAGGGCCTTCCTACCTCGGTCTGTTGGTTTTTTACCCAGTTTTGTTTTATTACTGTTGTTCTAATTGTAAAGTGCAATGGAATATGCTGCGCTATATAAGAAACTGTTGATAAATAATAAAAATATTAATTCAGAGTTAGCTACGGCTGAACTAGAAAGACAAACCCTGAAACAAACTTTGGACACGTTCATGTTAGCTGCTGCCGAACACAGTCAGGCTCCTCAGCCCCCTCTCTTGGGCTCTCGTAAACTCACTCTCCCACAATTATTGCAATCTGAATCTGAACTACCAGAGTTTGTTGAAGGAGGTGCTGAGGTGGACGAGGATAATGCCCTGTCTCCAGGAGTTGAGGCCCTCCTTTGTTATCATAGAAGTGCTCAATATCCAAGATAAGGAAGCAGAACCGACAGAGGAATTGTTTTTTAATGTGAACCCAAAGTCCTCTGCAACCTTCCCGGTTTCTAAGGAATTAGATTCCCTGGCTAAGGCAGCATGGTTAAATCCTGACAAAAAAATTGTTACCCCTGAACGGGTACTAAATTCATTTCCTTTCCCTACAGGGGATAGAAAACTACCCGCCGACAGTGGATACCTCTGTGTCTAGGGTGTCACGTAAGATTGTTTTACCTGTACCTGGGGCCATTTCTCTTAAAGACCCAGCTGATCGCAAGATTGAAACCATTATTAAATCAATTTATACTGCAGCAGGTGTAGCCCAACGCCCTACCATAGTATGCGGCTGGATTTCTAGAGCCATGGTAAAATGGTCTGATGAGATTCTGAAGGTGCTGCTTACACTACCTCAGGATGAGATAGTTACATTACTACAACATATCCAAGATGCTGCAAACTTTGAGTGAGGCTGTTAAGGAACTTAGTATCATTAATGGCTGTACCACTTCTATGGCAGTATCAGCTCGTAGAGCCCTATGGCCGCGACAGTGGTCAGCAGATGCTGATTCTAAAAAAAGGGGTTGAGAACTTTTGTTTTACAGGTGTTGCCTTGTTTGGGGAAGAACTGAACAAGTGGATATCTCAGGCAACTTCATGTAAATCTACATATCTGCCCCGCCACCTGCTTGATGTCCCTATCCTGGGCCCTGCCTGCAGTCCTTTTTGGTGGCCATATTCAGAGGCAAAGCCAGAGGTGCCTCCAATGCTGCTAGAGGGACTCGCAGCAAGTCCCATAAACCAGCTGCTGCTGGAACTGCGGACCAGACCTTAAGGATCCTCTTCCACGAAGCCCTCAGCATGACGGTTGGACCCAGCAGCAAGGCGACTTTCAGGTAGGTGCTCACCTTCAACACTTCGCCCACATATGGGCAGAGTCCTGCCGGGATGTTTGCGTGAGGGACCTCATATCCCAAGGATTCCGGCTGGAATTCCAGGAACTCCCTCCTCTCAGATTCTTCAGGTCGGGCTTTCCAGCGTCACCGGAAGCAAGAATTTCCTTACAGGAGGCAGTGCATAAACTGCTTTCTACAGGAGTTATTGTTCAAGTACCTCCTCAGCTGCACACAAAGGGGTTCAAATCCCTGAACCCTTATCTTTCAGTGTTCATATTCAAGATGGAATCTCTAAGAGCGGTGACAGCAAATCTGGAGGAGGGGAAGTTTCTGGTGTCCCCGCATATCAAGGACGCATACCTGCATTTCCCAATTTGGCCTCCTCACCAAGCGTTCCTCCGGTTCGTGGTACTGGACCAGCATTTCCAATTTCAGGCCTTACCCTTTGGTCTCTCCACAGCCCCAAGGGTGTTCACAAAGGTCATGGCGGAGATGATGCTACAATTGCGCATGGTGTCAATATAATTCCGTACCTGGAAGATCTCCTGATAAAGGCGGTGTCCAGGGAACAGCTGCTGCACAGTATCGACTTGACTACGGCTTACGGATCACGGATGGATACTTAATTTACAGAAATCTCACCTGGAAATGTCTGTGAATTCAGTTCCTGGGAATGATCCTGGATAGGGTGTATCAGAAGGTTTACCTTCCAATGGACAAGACTTTGACTATTCAGTCTATGGTCTGTTCAGTGCTGAAACCTCTCGTGATCTCAATTCATCTTTGCATTCGCTTGCTAGGCAAGATCATGGCCTCCTACGAGGCGATCCAGTACGGCAGGTTCCATGCACGACCATTTCAACTGGATTTGCTGGACAGATGGTCGGGAACTCACCTGCACATGCATCAGCATATAACCCTGTCACCGAAAGCACGGATATCCATGTTATGGTGGCTACAAGTCTCCCATCTGGTGGAGGGTCGGAGTTTCAACACCCAGTCTTGGACTCTGTTGATAACGGATGCCAGCCTCCGGGTTTGGGGGGCTGTGACCCAAGGGTCAAAGTTCCAAAGGAACATGGTCGTTTCCGGAATCTGCTCTTCCACTCAACATCCTGGAACTCAGAGCAATTTACAATACTCTTGTACAGGCTTCATACCTCCTTCGGAATCAAGCCATTCAGGTGCAGTCAGACAACGCCACGGCAGTAGCATACATCAACCAACAGGGAGCAACAAAAAGCAGGGCCACAATGCGAGAGGTGTCAAAAATACTCCTCTGGGTGGAAGCCAACACAAGGGCCATCTCAGCCGTTTACATTCCAGGAGTTGAACAACTGGGAAGCGGACTTCCTAAGCAGGCACAACCTCCATCTGGGGGAATGGGGCCTCCACCCTCAGGTGTTTCAACAACTTGTTCACCGGTGGGGTTGTCCACAGTTAGACCTGATGGCTTCTCGTCTCAACAATAAGATCTGTCGTTACTGCTCCAGAACGAGGGACCTGCAGGCGGTTGCTGTAGATGCTCTGGCGATGCCATGGACATACGAGTCCGTTTACCTGTTTCCTCCAATTCATCTCATCCCAAGAGTTCTAAAAAGACCAAAAGGAAAATGTTCAGGCAATTCTCATTGTCCAGGATTGGTCTCGACGGGCCTGGTATGCGGACCTCCTGGCCTTGGCGCTGGAGGAACCCTGGCCTCTGCCGCTTCTCAAGCACCTACTTCAACAAGGACCGTTCGTCTATCCAGACTTACAGCAGCTACGTTTGACGGCCTGGAAGTTGAGAGGGAGATTTTAACCAGAAAGGGTCTTCCATCCAAGGTTGTTTCCACTATGATCCAGGCTCTTAAGGTGGTTACTTCCAAACATTACCACCGTATTTGGAAGAAATATGTTTCTTGGTGCGAGGGTAGAAAATGTTCCCCTGTGGAATTTCGTCTGGGCCGTTTTCTACTGTTCCTGCAAGCAGGCGTGGATAAGGACCTACGTTTAGGCTCCATCAAGGTTCAGATTTCGGCTCTATCTTCTTCCAGAAACAACTTGCGGTACTTCCTGAAGTACAGACCTTTCTAAAGGGGCTTATGCACATTCAGCCACCCATTGTTCCTCCCACGGCTCCATGGGACCTCAATGTGGTCTTGACCTTTCTCCAGTCGGATTTGTTTGAACCCTTACATAGGGTAGACTTAAAATACCTAACGTGAAAGACCGTTATGTTACTTGCTTTGGCTTCTGCTTGACGTGTGTCGGAATTGGGGGCCTTGTCCTGTAGAGCCCGTACTTGGTATTTCATGAGGATAGGGCGGAGCTCATAACTTGCCCACAGTTTTTGCCAAAAGTGCTGTAGGCCTTTCATGTAAATCAACCAATTGTGGTTCCAGTATTATCCGACATTTCCGTTGCTCCAAAGTCCCATGATGTAGTGAGGGCTTTGAGGATTTACATCAAAAGGTCTGCTCACCACAGGAAGTTTGACTGGCTTTTTGTTCTTTATGATGCTACAACAATTGGTCGTCTGCCTCCAAGCAGTCCATTGCTCATTGGCTCAAATTGACTATCCATTAAGCCTATACTTCAGCAGCTCTGCCGCTGCCGAGTTCTATTCAGGCCCACTCCACAAGGTCGGAGCGTTCTTCCTGGGTGGCTGCCCGGGGTGTCTCGGCCTTACAGTTGTGCCGGGCAGCTACTTGGTCTGGTTCGAACATGTTCGTTAAGTTCTACAGGTTCGACATCTTGGACAAAGATGACCTTCAGTTTGGTCAGGCGGTTTTGCAGTGGTCTCAGCACTCTCCCACCCATTCTGGGAGCTTTGGGATGTCCCCATGGTAATCTACTATTCCCCAGTATCCTCAGTGCTTCGTTTCCTGCTTACCTGGTAGTAAGTGTTCTTGGTTGGGTTTGCTGTTGGTTCCCCATGTTTGGTTAGCGTTGCTATCCTTCTATAGTTAGCGTTGCTTTCCTCTATTATGGTTAGCTCTGTTATCTTTGTTATTGTGTGTTGGTTCATTACCTCACCGCTTTGTGTTTATATCCTTCTCTCAAAGTATGTCCATCTCGGGCACAGTTTCCTAGACTGAGTCTGCTAGGAGGGGCATAGAGGGGAGGAGCCAGCATACACTATTAATTTCTTATAGTGCCAGGCTCCAGTGGACCCGATCTATACCCCATGGTAATCTACTACTCGCCATTATCCACTACGGACTACGAGAAAAGGAATTACTGGTAGATATTACATTCCTGTATTTTTTTTGTTTGTTTGTTTCCCTTGATGGGCTTCATTGCTGCAGGGCTGGCCAGACTTTTGTAGTCTGATCTACTCAGACTACATGAAAAGCATTTGTGATCTACCATGGTGGCACATTTGCCTGTGCCTGACAAAGAAGGCGTGTCCTTGCTGCATGTCAAAAACTCTAAACACACTGCACCGCACAGGGAAAAACACACACACACATACCCCACAGGGAAAACCCAAACATATTGTCCTCCACAGGAAAAAAAAAGTTACAAAATATACATCAAATTGCCCCAGCCCTCCACATAAAAACTGACATGTCAGAGAGAGAAACTCCCACAGGCATTACTTGCCCTCAGCCATGGCAGTCCAGCAGCAGCCTATTGTGGGCTGCTGCTGTTATCGCCATGCCCACCAGTCTTGGTATGTAGACTGTTATGGCATTTGCTGCACTGTACCCCTTATCTGACCTTGCCCCCCTCAACCTAGCTCTGGCTGCAGTGCTGTGACTGCCCCAGCCAGTAAGAATCAGGCTTCTACTGCTGCAGCAACAGTGTCCACTGCAGTTGACAGGACGTGTGTCACTTCTCGATTTAGTTCAATTCTTTGGCCACCTCAGCATTAAGGCATCTCTTTATCCACACTTATGGTACATATGTTCAATATTGGTCATATTCTTAGGGACAAGACTGGCTTCCAAATATTTGATTGTTCGTGTCTTCCAGGAATTAAAAGCAACTTGTTCCTCCATCTGACAGTTTGTGTTGCTTGATGTTCTTAGGGGCCAATTTATCAACAAGTTTTAGCTATTTAAAACTCATTGCATATGATAAATAGTGCTCCAGTCAATCAGCTTACAACTGTTGTGTGTTTGAAAAATGACAGTTGGGAGTGGATTGGCTGGAGCCCCATTTCTCCTATGCAACAAGTTTTAAATCGCTAATACGCATTCATAAATGGGCCCCTGAACATGGTACTAAGAAGCCTTATGGATTCTATGAGGGGGGATTCAATAGTTTATGAAGCTGTCTGGTGCTTATTGCGCACATACAGACCAGGTTTAGCTGCATAAAACAGAAAGTGCTGATGCGACGAGAAAAGTGGAAAATTGGGAGGCCAAACAGGTCACTTTTTGCTAATTTCAGCTCACCACCTCTGGGGGCTGCGAGCTGAACCCCCGGCAGCTGTTCGTGCCTGAACGAAGTAACAATTGAATTGCTCAGTTGGGCATCATCTAGTGTCTGTTGGCGCTATAAACAATTGAATCCCCCCCCATATATGTTGTTACTATTATTTATTACTAGTTATTAATATAGCGCACACATATTCCACAGCACTTTACAGAGAATATTTGGCAATTTACATTAGTCCCTGCCCCTAGTGGAGCTTACAGTCTATATTCTCTACCACATGTACATGCACACACATTCACGGTATTTTTTTGGATTGTGGGCGGAAACTGGAGTACCCGGAGCAAACCCATGCAAGCACGGGCAGAATATACAAATTCTGCACAGTTAGGTCCATAGCATTCTCTTCCTGCAGCCGCACAGTGGGCTTTCTGACTGGTCGCATGAGATGCCATCATGTCAGGGAAAGTCCAGCCTAGTGTGGTCACATCTGATGTGACTATGCAAGGCAAGTGGTTAACTAATGATCTTAGGTTTAGTCATACAAGTTTCCAAGAATAATAAGGAAGCACTAAGGGTAATAGAATGGAGTAGGAACAATGTTGCAAAGGCTCACATCTTGGCAACAGAGCTATGTAAAACAAAAGGCTGGATATTCTGGGTATGGTTCATTAGCCCAACAGTGTCTAAGTTGACCCAAAAAGGTTGATATGAAACTGGTGAACACATGATAAGGTTGACATGAGTTTTTTTTTTTTTAGGTTTTAGGTGTCAATTTTTAACTTGTAGCACATTATTATTTATTTATTAACAGTTTCTTATATAGCGCAGCAAATTCCGTTGTGCTTTACAATTGGAAATAACAATGATATAACAAACTGGGTAATCAGTCATTGAGGTAGGAAGGCCCTGCTCGCAAGCTTACAATCTATAGGGAAATAGTACCTTTCCTTGTGTATACATGCCTATCTATTGCATAGTTATCCGCCAGATTGCAAAGGTTCTTGGTAAGCTGTATGATATGGTCATACAGCAATGATGAACCGGGTTCAAGAGGAAGTGAAGTGGAAAAATGAGAAGACGTGAGGATGTGTGGACTGTGCAGAGTGGATGCAATTTGACAGGAAGGTTTATGAAAGTTATGTGGGCGGTTCTGGAATCTGGAAATTTTGAGGGTGTGATCCCACTAAAATAGGCGCCACCTATATAGAGTGTAGACACCACAAAGGTGAATAGGGAATAAAGTGTACGTTCCTTACAACAACTTCATAGATCTTTCAATCCACATTCAATTCTGTATGATGTCCACTCCACATGTAGGAAAAGACATATCATATCATGTGTAGTACAACAAATTTATTACAGTAAATACAGGTACATAAAACAATGTGATGTCCCACAGCGATGCCCCTGAGGGACTGAACAATTACCAGAACAGGTGGAGAACTGATGGAAAGCAGTTCTCAAATCACGTTTTTATTACTCATCCAAAAGAGCAAACCACCCGGGCAGGCAAACTCAGGATAGGAACCAATCTGGTTTTCGCTCAGAATTCTCAGGAGCAGCTCCGGGAATAAAGGTCCACTAACACAAACAGCCAACGCGTTTCAACCCTCCCAAGGTTCTGGAATCTGATATGCTTGCCTAAAGAGATGAGTTTTCAGGGAATGCTTGAAGGTTTGGAGACTAGAGAAGAGTCTTATTGTGCATGGTAGGGCCTTCCATAGAGTGGGTGCAGCCCAATGAAAGTCCTGCAGTCATGAGTGGGAGCGAGTAATGAGTGTGGAGGAGAGACGCAGGCCTTGTGAAGAGGTCGGGTTGGGAGATATTTTGAGATAAGCGAAGTGATGTACGTTGGTGTAGTTTTGGTTAATGGCCTTGTGTGTGAGAAAGTATTTTATATTGAATGCAGTAGAATACAGGTAGCCAATGGAGGGACTGACTGAGTGAATATGCAAATGATGAACATCTAGCGAGGAAGGTTAGCTTCGCTGCAGCATTCAGAATGGATTGTAGTGGTGAGAGTCTCTTTTTGGGAAGACCAGTTAGGAGACTATTGCAATAATCAATGCGGGAGATAATGAGAGCGTGGATTAGAGTTTTAGGAGTGTCTTGTGTAAGGTATGGTCGTATTCTGGATATGTTTTTTAGATGCATATAACATGATCTTGAGACAGTTTGCATGTGGGGAACAAAGGACAGACCAGAGTCAAGGATGACACCTAGGCAGTGAGCTTGTGGGGTAGGGTAGATAGTCGAGTTTTCAACAGTGATAGAGATATCAGGTTGGTACCTACTACTGGCCGGTGGAAATATAATTAACTGCCTTTTAAATATTAAGTTTGAGGTGGAGAGATGTCATCCAGGATGAAATGGCAGAAAGGCATTCAGAGACATGACCCAGTACAGATAGGGACAAGTCAGGGGAGGATAGGTAGATTTGAGTATCATCTGTGTACAGATGATACTGAAATCCAAAAGAGCTGATTAGTTTACCAAGAGATGAGGTATAGATAGAGAAAAGCAGAGGACCCAAGACTGAGCCTTGCGGTACTCCAACTAAAAGAGGTAGCGAAGAGGAGGTAGATTCAGAGAAGCGAACACTGAAGGAGTGATTAGATAGGTAGGATTGGAACCAAGAAAGGGCTGTGTCTTTAAGACCTAGGGATTGTAGTGTTTGTATGAGAAGAGAGTGGTCAACAGTGTCAAATGCAGCAGATAGATCTAGAAGAATAAGTAGTGAGTAATGGCCTTTAGACTTCGTAGTGATCAAATCATTAACCACTTTAGTCAGTGCTGTCTCTGTGGACTGTTGGGAACGGAAGCCTGACTGAAGTGGGGCCAATAAAGTGTGTGAGTCAAGTGTAGGCAAGTCTCTCAAGTAGCTTAGAGAGACAAGGGAGCTGAGAGATAGGGCGGTAGTTTGAGAGAGCGTTAGGGTCAGTTTTTTTTTTTTTTTTTAAATGGGAGTAATCACTGCATGCTTGAAGAGTGAAGTAAAAATACCAGTAGAGAGAGATTACAGATGTTAGTTAAGGTAGGGATGAGCACCAGAGGCAGAGCTTTACTTATTTGTGAGGGTAAAGGATCAAGAGGAGAGGTAGTAGAGAAGCAGGATGAGAAGAGTGATGATACTTCATCTTGATTTTGGGATCAAATGAAGAGAGAGTGCTAGAGGGTTCAAGTAAAAAACGGAGCAGGTCACTGGCTGCAGAAGAGCATACCATTTCATCTCGGATTTTATCAATCTTCTCCTTGAAGTAGGAAGCAAGATCCTGTGCCTTGATAGTGGCTGGTGGGTTAGGTGAGGGAGGATTCAGAAGTGATTTAAATGTATTAAAGAGTCGTTTGGGGTTAGAGGATTGAGCAGAGATAAGAGTTTGGAAATATGATTGGCAGTATCCAGGGCATTTCTAGAAGAGTGGTAGACCGTCTTATATGTGAAGAAGTCACTTGAAATACGAGATTTACGCCACTGACGTTCAAGTTTTCGTGTGAGTTTTTGTAGTTGTCTTGTTAATTTGGAGTGCCACGGCTGACATCTAGACCTACGTGGAGTGTGATGGGTAGCTGGAGCCACTTCATCAAGGGCTAGTTCTAGAGTCTCGTTCAGGTGTGATACAGCCATCTCAGGAGAGGTGAATGCAGAAATAGGTGAAAGCAGTTGTTGGAGTGAAGTGGAAAGTTCTTGAAGATTAATTGTGTTAATATTTCTGCGGGTTTGAGGAGGATTGGAGGACTTCAGCAACACAGAGTTTGAATTAACGGAGGAGAGCATGCAGGTGATAAGGTTGTGATCTGAGAGGGGGAAAGGAGTGTTTGTGAGTTCAGAGACGGAGCACAGTCTGGTGAATACTAGATCAAGGCAGTGGCCCTCCTGATGAGTAGAGGAGTCAGTCCATTGGGAGAGGCCAAGAGAGGAAGTTAGAGAGAGTAACACATGGGCCTCCAATTAATGTACCATGTTTGCTCGCCATGCTTCGTTCCCAATTGTAGTCCACGTGGATTGTAAAGGATGAAAAGGTTACACAAATGAAAAACAACAATTGCAAAAAACTCTTGTTGATAATGTGCTATTTCTCCGGCAGGGTCCACAGGTTATTCACAGGATAACATTGGGATATGATGGAGCGACAGCGGATTGGCACCAAACGATCACAAGCTTTCTGGCCTCCCAGAATGCACTGGGCTCGTCCATATAATCCCGCCCACTTACTCAGTCAAATCAGTTTTTTGTTTGGTGCTGCAGGAGCCGGCTGTGTTTGGCAGCCCTAAGCTTTATTTGATTTATTTTTATAGTCTTACTATGTTTTCTCTTACGTCCTAGAGGATGCTGGGGACTCCGTAAGGACCATGGGGTATAGACAGGCTCCGCAGGAGACATGGGCACTATAAAGAACTTTAGATGGGTGTGCACTGGCTCCTCGCTCTATGCCCCTCCTCCAGACCTCAGTTAGATCCTGTGCCCAGAGGAGACTGGGTGCACTACAGGGGAGCTCTCCTGAGTTTCTCTGAAAAAGACTTTTGTTAGGTTTTTTATTTTCAGGGAGCACTGCTGGCAACAGGCTCCCTGCATTGTGGGACAGAGGGGAGAGAAGCAGACCTACTTAAATGATAGGCTCTGCTTCTTAGGCTACTGGACACCATTAGCTCCAGAGGGTTGGAACGCAGGTCTCACCCTCGCCGTTCGTCCAGGAGCCGCGCCGCCGTTCTCCTCACAGAGCCGGAAGATAGAAGCCGGGTGAGTATAAGAAGAAAGAAGACTTCAAAGGCGGCAGAAGACTTCAGATCTTTTCTGAGGTAACACGCAGCAGTAACGCTGCGTGCCATTGCTCCCACACACACACAGCGGGCACTGAAGGGTGCAGGGCGCAGCGGGGGCGCCCTGGGCAGCAATAATAAACCTCTAGGGACTGGCTGACATATATATACTGCGGAGGCAGTATATTAAATAAACCCCTGCCAGTATTGAAAATTTAAGCGGGACTGAAGCCTGCCGCTGAGGGGATGGAGCTTGATCCTCCAGCACTAACCAGCGCCATTTTCTCCACAGCACACTGCAGAGAAGCTGGCTCCCCGGACTCTCCCCTGCTGAACACGGTGACGGGGCAAAAAAGAGGGGGGGGGGCACATTTAATTGGCGCAGTGAGTGTGTGTGTGTATATATATATAGAATTGGAGACTACGGCGCTTGGGTGCAGTTTATGTGGTAGTTATACACAGACTATACAGTAAAAATGTTGTTTAAAAATATGATAAAACGTAATGAATATAATAGAGAAGAAACGTGAAGTAAGAGCCCCTATTTCATATAAAAGCACTTCTCAATAAGTTATCAGAGCGGCAGCTTGTAATGCATATAGATATGCTTGGCGTGCATATAGAATTTGTTGCAAGAATTGGTGAAAACAAGCGCCCAAGAGTGTGATTCTTAAAATCAGGGGAAATGAAGGTGTAGAGGAACGGATGATAAGGATCGGTTTAAAACACTTATCTGGTAGGTAGAGACTTGACTCAAGCAGTACTCTTTTTGTGGATTAAGAACATGCGGATAAAACAGAAGAAAACTAACATAGTGTGTACCATTTATGTTACGTATTATGTTGCTGCTTAGTTTCACAGGCCTAATTAGGGAACTAGCTTATTCCCACAAAATATAAATTTGTAGCCTGAGCAGTGTATATATTAAAAATACAAAGAATTTAATAACATAATCACATAAAAACACACATAAAATAGCTGTATAGCATGCGTACAGAATAAAAAAATTATATCAGGCTTATCTGTCCATGTAAATGACTGAAATGCATGCGTACAGGATTTAAAATTGTTATAGGCTTATCTGTCCATAGAGAGGAGATGTCTGCAGGTATTCCCAACGCGTTTCGTCCGTCAGCAACAGGACTTCATCACTTGATGAAGTCCTGTTGCTGACGGACGAAACGCGTTGGGAATACCTGCAGACATCTCCTCTCTATGGACAGATAAGCCTATAACAATTTTAAATCCTGTACGCATGCATTTCAGTCATTTACATGGACAGATAAGCCTGATATAATTTTTTTATTCTGTACGCATGCTATACAGCTATTTTATGTGTGTTTTTATGTGATTATGTTATTAAATTCTTTGTATTTTTAATATATACACTGCTCAGGCTACAAATTTATATTTTGTGGGAATAAGCTAGTTCCCTAATTAGGCCTGTGAAACTAAGCAGCAACATAATACGTAACATAAATGGTACACACTATGTTAGTTTTCTTCTGTTTTATCCGCATGTTCTTAATCCACAAAAAGAGTACTGCTTGAGTCAAGTCTCTACCTACCAGATAAGTGTTTTAAACCGATCCTTATCATCCGTTCCTCTACACCTTCATTTCCCCTGATTTTAAGAATCACACTCTTGGGTGCTTGTTTTCACCAATTCGTGTGTGTGTATATATATATATATATATATATATATATATATATGTGTGTATATGTATGTATGTATGTGTGTATATATATATATATATATATATATATATAAGCGCTGTTGTTACTGGGAATTTTGTTTCCAGTGTCAGGTGGCGCTGGGTGTGTGCTGGCATACTATCTCTCTGTCTCTCCAAAGGGCCTTATTGGGGAACTGTCTCCATATAGATATATCCCTAAGTGTGTGGGGGTGTCGGTACGTGTGTGTCGGCATGTCTGAAGTGGAAGGCTCATCCAAGGTGGAGGTGGAGCAGATGATTGTGGTGTCTCCGTCGACAACGCCAACACCTGATTGGTTGGATATGTTGAATGTTTTAAATGCAAATGTGTCTTTATTACATCAGAGATTGGACAAAGCAGAGTCCAGGGATAGAACCAGGGAGTCAATCCATGGCTTTGACTGTGTCACAGGGCCCTTCAAGGTCTCGGAAACGTCCCCTGTCCCAAGTAGCAGACACTGATACCGACACGGATTCTGACTCCAGTGTCGACTACGATGATGCAAGGTTACACCCAAGGGTGGCCAAAAGTATTCATTATATGATTATTGCAATAAAGGATGTTTTACATATCACAGATGACCCCTCTGTCCCTGACAAGAGGGTACACATGTTTAAGGAAAAGAAACCTGAGGTAACCTTTCCCCCATCTCATGAGCTGAATGCGTTATTTGAAAAGGCTTGGGAAACTCCAGACAAGAAACTGCAGATTCCCAAGAGAATTCTTATGGCGTATCCTTTCCCTGCGCAGGACAGGTTACGGTGGGAATCCTCACCCAGGGTGGGCAAGGCGTTAACGCGCTTGTCCAAAAAGGTGGCGCTGCCGTCTCCAGACACGGCAGCCCTCAAGGATCCTGCTGATCGCAGACAGTAAACTACCTTAAAATCAATTTATGCACATACGGGTGCCTTGCTCAGACCGACAATAGCGTTGGCTTGGGTTTGTAGCGCTGTAGCAGCTTGGACAGATACTTTGTCAGCTGACATTGATACCCTGGATAGGGATACCATTTTATTGACCTTAGATCACATTAAAGATGCAGTCTTGTATATGAGAGACGTTGGTCTGCTAGGTTCGAGAGCCAACGCCATGACGATTTCTGCTAGGCGAGTCCTGTGGACCCGCCAATGGACGCGTGATGCCGACTCAAACAGGCATATGGAAGTTTTGCCTTACATAGGTGAGGATTTATTTGGGGAAGGTCTCGCGGACCTGGTTTCCACAGCTACCGCGGGTAAATCTACTTTTTTACCTTATGTTTCCCCACAGCAAAAGAAAACGACGCAATATCAGATGCAGTCCTTTCGGTTGCATAAGTCCAGAAGAGGTAGAGGGAAAAGAAAGCCTGCCACGGCTAGTTCTCAGGAGCAGAAGTCCTCTCCGGCTTCTACTAAATCCACCGCATGATGCTGGGGCTCCACTGAGGGAGTCCGCGCCGGTGGGGGCACGTCTTTGACTTTTCAGCTACGTCTGGGTTCAGTCAGATGTGGATCCTTGGGCGATGGAAATTGTATCCCAAGGATACAAGCTGGAATTCGAAGACGTGCCTCCTAGCCGGATTTTCAAATCGGCCTTACCAGCTTCTTCCCCAGAAAGGGAGATAGTTTTAGCTGCAATTCAAAAACTGTGTCAACAACAAATGGTTGTCGAGGTTCCCCTAGTTCAACAGGGGAAGGGGTACTATTCAACCCTATTTGTGATCTTGAAACTGGATGGCTCGGTCAGAACCATTCTAAATTTAAAATCCCTAAACCTGTACTTGAAAAAGTTCAAATTCAAGATGGAATCTCTCTGGGCAATTATCTCCAGCCTGGAAGGGGGGTATTTTATGGTTTCACTAGACATAAAGGATGCATACCTTCATGTCCCCATATATCCCCCTCATCAGGCGTACCTGAGATTCGCTGTACAGGACTGTCATTACCAGTTTCAGACGTTGCCGTTTGGGCCTTCCACGGCCCGAGGATTTTCACCAAGGTAATGGCGGAAATGATGGTGCTCCTGCGCCGGCATGGAGTCACAATTATCCCGTACTTGGACGATCTCCTGATAAAAGCGAGATCGAGAGATCAGTTGCTGAAAAGCGTGTCGCTCTCCCTGAGAGTGCTGCAGCAACATGGCTGGATTCTAAATCTACCAAAGTCACAGTTGGTTCCAACGACTCTGCTATCTTTCTTAGGCATGATTCTGGACATGGAACAAAAAGAGGGTTTTTCTCCCAATGGAAAAAGCCCAGGAACGCCAGAACATGGTCAGAGACCTGTTAAAACCGAAAAGAGTGTCAGTCCATCAATGCACTCGAGTACTGGGGGAAATGGTGGCGACCTACGAGGCCATCCCCTTCGGCAGGTTTCATGCGAGGACGTTTCAGTGGGACCTTCTGGACAAGTGGTCCGGGTCCCATCTTCAAATTCATCAGAAAATAAGCCTGTCCCCCAGGGCCAGGGTGTCTCTCCTGTGGTGGCTGCAGAGTGCTCACCTTCTAGAGGGTCGCAGGTTCGGCATTCAAGACTGGGTTCTGGTGACCACGGACACAAGCCTCTGAGGATGGGGAGCAGTCACACAAGGAAGAAACTTTCAGGGGATATGGTCAAGCCAGGAGGCTTGTCTACACATCAACGTACTGGAATTGAGGGCCATATACAACGGCCTACGTCAAGCGGAGAATCTTCTTCGCGACCTACCGGTTCTGATTCAATCAGCGTCATAGCCGTGGCTCATGTAAACCGCCAAGGCGGAACAAGGAGCAGAGTGGCAATGGCGGAAGCCACCAGGATTCTGCGCTGGGCGGAAAATCACATAAGCGCTTTGGCAGCAGTCTTCATTCCGGGAGTGGACAACTGGGAAGCAGACTTCCTCAGCAGACACGATCTCCATCCAGGAGAGTGGGGACTTCATCAAGAAGTTTTTGCAGAGATAAGTCATTGGGGACTTCCTAAAATAGACATGATGGTGTCACGCCTCAACAAGAAGCTTCGGAGGTATTGTGCCAGGTCAAGGGACCCTGAGGCAGTAGCAGTGGACGCCCTGGTGACACCGTGGGTGTTTCAGTCGGTCTATGTGTTCCCTCCTCTTCCACTCATCTCAAAGATATTGAGAATCATAAGACGAAAAAGAGTGCAGACAATACTCATTGTTCCAGATTGGCCTCGAAGGGCCTGGTATTCAGATCTTCAGGAAATGCTCACAGAAGATCCGTGGCCTCTTCCTCTCAGAGAGGACCTGTTGCAACAGGGGCCCTGCGTGTTCCAAAACTTACCGCGGTTACGTTTGACGGCATGGCGGTTGAACACCGAATCCTAGCTGGGAAAGGTATTCCGGAAGAAGTCATCTCTACTCTGATAAAGGCTAGGAAGGAGGTGACTGCGAAACATTATCACCGTATCTGGAGAAAGTATGTATCTTGGTGTGAATCCAAGAATGCTCCTACGGAAGATTTCCAGCTGGGCCGTTTTCTCCACTTTCTACAGACAGGAGTGGATATGGGCCTAAAATTAGGCTCCATTAAGGTACAGATTTCGGCCCTATCAATTTTCTTTCAGAAGGAATTGGCTTCTCTCCCAGAAGTCCAGACTTTTGTAATGGGAGTGCTGCACATACAGCCTCCTTTTGTGCCCCCAGTGGCACCATGGGACCTTAACGTGGTGTTACAGTTCCTGAAATCTCACTGGTTTGAACCTCTTCAAACGGTTGAATTAAAATTTCTCACTTGGAAGGTGGTCATGTTGTTGGCCTTGACATCTGCAAGGCGGGTGTCCGTATTGGCGGCTTTGTCTCACAAAAGCCCCTATCTGATTTTCCATGTGGATAGAGCAGAATTAAGGACTCGTCCTCAATTTTTGCCTAAGGTGGTTTCATCGTTTCATATGAACCAACCTATTGTGGTACCTGTGGCTACGAATGACTTGGGGGATTCCAAGTCCCTTGATGTAGTCAGGGCCTTAAAAATGTATGTAGCCAGGACGGCTTGGGTTAGGAAAACAGAGGCACTGTTTGACCTGTATGCAGCCAACAAGGTTGGCGCTCCTGCTTCTAAGCAGACTATTGCTCGCTGGATCTGTAACACGATTCAGCAGGCTCATTCTACGACTGGATTGCCGTTACCAAATTCGGTAAAGGCCCATTCCACTAGGAAGGTGGGCTCTTCTTGGGCGGCTGCCCGAGGCGTCTCGGCATTACAGCTTTGCCGAGCGGTGACTTACGGAGTCCCCAGCATCCTCTAGGACGTAAGGGAAAATAAGATTTTAAACCTACCGGTAAATCTTTTTCTCCTAGTCCGTAGAGGATGCTGGGCGCCCGTCCCAGTGCGGACATATTTCTGCAAGGCTTATATATAGTTATTGCTTACATAAGGGTTATGTTACAGTTGAGATCAGTCTTTGGCTGATGCTGTTTTGTTCATACTGTTAACTGGTTGCGTATATTCCAGGTTATACGGTGTGGTTGGTGTGGGCTGGTATGAATCTTGCCCTTAGATTAACAAAAATCCTTTCCTCTTACTGTCCGTCTCCTCTGGGCACAGTTCTCTAACTGAGGTCTGGAGGAGGGGCATAGAGGGAGGAGCCAGTGCACACCCATCTAAAGTTCTTTATAGTGCCCATGTCTCCTGCGGAGCCCGTCTATACCCCATGGTCCTTACGGAGTCCCCAGCATCCTCTACTGACTAGGAGAAAAAGATTTACCGGTAGGTTTAAAATCTTATTTTTTTAGTGATCTTTCCTAACAGCATCTTACACGCTTATTGGAAAGAGTCGCTCCAACAACTCTCCGCCGGGTCGCAACAATGCTTACCCATGGTACAAGTGCTGTCTCGACGGGCGTCTGTGTCGGATGTTACTAGCAGGTCTAGCAGACGTTACCAGGCTGTGGCCGGAGCACGGGGAGAAGGTAAGGCATCGGTTCCTCTTAAAAGGGGAATACGGAAACAGCCGCACTGTTTTGGGAGGAGATTACCAAACAGTAGCTGGCGCGCCACCACCACGGGTGCTCTAGCGCTATGCTTTAGGGTTCATAAGGTGCCAGGATTAGTTGAGGCTGCGATCCCTAGAGTTGATGTCAGCAGTGGGGAGTCAGATGCTCTCCTGGTCGCCCTCCCCCCAGTTCATGACCAGTTACCGTGCGTCTCCCTCCATGAACTGATTGCCTCACTTCCGTCTCAGACGCTACCACGAGGAGACTCTGTCACAGCATAGGCGCTGCTTCTGTATACACTAAGGTTTACCGCTAAGAGACTGGGTTGCAGACATGAGCGTCTGCATGCACTAACGTTCACTGAGCGTCTGTGTCCACTGTCCACTAAAAATTACCAGAGCTGTAGTGTACACTAGTAGCGTCTGGATCCACTCAGCGTTCGCTAACGTATTGATCAATCCTGGAAGTGGGGTGAGTCTCCCTGTATCAGAGTAAGGGTTATACAGCACTAAATTTCTAGCTACTTTTGTTAGTATGAATAGTTAACTTTAGTGCCTATTGCATATGAGTTTTATGTACATTACTGTGGTTTTCTTCCCAATGCGTCTGAATACTTTAAGGATCTGTATAGAACAGAATTCAGTAATATGTACTCCTACATGCTTTGAGATGTGCACGTAGTTGATAATCTGCTCATATGAGCTCATATGGACACTAATGTTCTAGGGCAGGCCTGGCCAACCTGTGGCTGTCCAGATGTTGTGAAGCTACACATACCAGCATGCCCTGCCACAGTGTTATCATTCACTAACAGCAAAACTGTGGCAAAGCATGATGGTACTTGTAGTTTTACAACAGCCGGAGAGCCATAGGTTGGCCAGGCCTGTTCTAGGGCATCAGCATAATAATAATCACTGTTCAAGAACAGCTTGATTCACATACATGGGAAGCTGATTCAGAATCTAAGAAGGTTCTGGAAATTTTTGATTGGAAGTTTCTGTTTGAGTTAACAGTTATTCCGGAGTCAGAAACAGACTCCAAGAAGTTCACGTTTCCTTCCACATATAACCCCAAATCTAGGGGTCTGGTTCGGCCTGGTCGGTCATAAAGGAATGTAACATCCCCAATACAAAAAGTTTGGTAAGGCAAAGAAGCAAAGGCAACCAGAGGCCAGCTTCCAAACCAGAGGCCATCAGCATGATGGTGAGGGTCTCCTTCTGGCAGATTCCAGAAGGATAAGGGGCCGACTTCTTCAGTTTGCACAGATTTGATATCAATCTACAGATAGATTCCTGGGTGCATGAAGCGGTATTTCTAAGGTTATACTTTCCCTTCTGGAACCATTCTCCTAAAAGGTTTCAGTCTCAGCCCATCTCGAGGTAGAGGCGTAGGCGAGGGATTTGCATGAAGCAATTCAGAAAATGTTTTGTCCGGAATAGTCATTCCAGTAACCCAGGCACAATGGGGTGGGGTTTGTCCAGCCACCTGGGTCAAAAATAATCCCTCGCCCCATTATCAATTTCAAAAACAGAGAAATTTGGGTAACACGGTTTTAGTGGAGGCAACTCCATAGTTGGGTGGGGAGCCAATATATAATATGGTATTCCTGGATAGGTCCGTAATCTTACCGTCAGGTTCCTATAACACTGTGTTCTCTCAAGGTTTAACATCCTTCAGCAAAATTTCAGTTAGGCCTTACCCTTTGGGTTAGCCACAGCCCCAGAGTATTTATCAAAATTAATATGGCAATTTATCTCCGTTAGTAGAGGTTAAGAAAATTGCCATACCTTGGCCACCTTCCTATCCTGACACAAATACAGGAAAGGTTCTGTGTCATCTGCAACATACAAATAACTTGTCTGCAGAGGCACGGCTGGTTCGTAAATGGGATCATCTCTGGTTCCGTAACATAACTCACGGTGGGGCTATCCTGAATTTGAGTTTGCAGAAAGTAGTTACCTCGGCACAAGATATCCAAGGCAAAGCTAGGAGAGTGGTTACAATGTCAAACAATATCAATTCACGCAGCAATACGAATGATGGGTTTTGATGGTGTTAACAATACACATGTTGGAGTGGGCATAATTCCACTCAAGTCTTTTTCAGCATCTCCTCCATCTAAAGGCCGCATCACACTGGATATGACAAAGAGACTGGGGGGATTTGAGGACTGCGCTTATTCGCCTCACTTGATTGACTTACAGCTGCTATGGAGAAAAAGGCTTTCCACTAGCCTCTTAAAATCTGAATAAATAAAATATCTCCCAGCGCTTATAATTTTCAAGTGTATCAATATATTTCCTACTATATTAGTCGAGGTATTCAATTTTATAAATAAGTACAATAACAATCCTCTTTCATAAAAAGTGTTTTCTTTATTTATAGTGTTAACAACACCTAAAAATAGGAGAATTTTGTCTAATAATATTACTCAATAAAACGTGATCCTAATACCGGTATACGTTTAACACAAAACAACATAAAACATATACTTTAAACAGTAGGCTATTTCCAGCTGTTTAACTTCATTAAAAGTCCACGATTATAATTTCCAATCACATTCCCATTCCTAACTAGAAGGAATGAATCCTGGATTTCCAGAAATAAGGTGGTATGTTAAAAATTGGATCACAATGGTTCTGTTCACTGTAATGGTTGGTCCTTTGATTGCATCAGCATATTATACATCAGAGTTCCTAGCCAGGAATAAACCATATGTAGACTCACTTAAAAGCCACAGGTCCAGAACCAGTCAGTATTCATGACCAAGGGTGCAGGTTTACTCAAATGCCACAGGTCCAAAGCAGTTCAGTATTTATAGCCAGGAATAAAGTGTATGCAGATTTTGCTCAAAAGTTGCAGGTCCAGAGCAAATCAACATTCATGACCAAGAGTAAAGTATATACAAAACTTACTCGGATGCCACAGGTTCAGAAAAAGGTTCGGGTGTCTGCCGGCAGACTGTTGCAGGTGCTTTCAGCGATCAACTAGTTTCGCCTGTCTAAGCAGGCTTCCTCAGGATGGCCGAGTGCACCTTCTACCCCGTGTTTTAACCTCTCCCAGGCATACGTTACCATGGCGACCGGGGTCTCTCCGCCCCTCGCCACCTCTCGCTGCACACAGCTCAGCATTATGTTGTCATAGTTACCGCGATCTCTCGTCGCGTCACGTCACTTCCGCTTCCTGTCTCTTCCGTTTGTTGTCATGGTAACCCGGCTTGGTGTATAGTAGCTTCCCTGCGTCGCGTAGCTTCCCCGCATCGCGTCACTCTTGAGGCAGTGGCTCCCGTCCATATGACACTCCATTCAGCATCAAGTTGCCATGGTGGCGGGAACCTTCTTGTCGCATCACCTCCTCGTTCTCTCAGATGGTGTAGTTTTTTCTGCTCCCAGCATTTTCCAATTGCTCCTTTAAAATGTGAATAAGGAGTGTCTTTTATTGGCCATTTCTCTATCGTCCTAGTGGATGCTGGGGTTCCTGAAAGGACCATGGGGAATAGCGGCTCCGCAGGAGACAGGGCACAAAAAGTAAAGCTTTAGGATCAGGTGGTGTGCACTGGCTCCTCCCCCTATGACCCTCCTCCAAGCCTCAGTTAGATTTTTGTGCCCGGCCGAGAAGGGTGCAATCTAGGTGGCTCTCCTAAAGAGCTGCTTAGAAAAGTTTAGCTTAGGTTTTTTATTTTACAGTGAGTCCTGCTGGCAACAGGATCACTGCAACGAGGGACTTAGGGGAGAAGAAGTGAACTCACCTGCGTGCAGGATGGTTTGGCTTCTTTGGCTACTGGACATTAGCTCCAGAGGGACGATCACAGGTACAGCCTGGATGGTCACCGGAGCCTCGCCGCCGGCCCCCTTGCAGATGCTGAAACAAGAAGAAGGTCCAGAATCGGCGGCATGAAGACTCCTCAGTCTTCTTAAGGTAGCGCACAGCACTGCAGCTGTGCGCCATTTCCTCTCAGCACACTTCACACGGCAGTCACTGAGGGTGCAGGGCGCTGGAAGGGGGGCGCCCTGGGAGGCAATGAAAACCTATTTTTGGCTAAAAATACCTCACATATAGCCTCCGGGGGCTATATGGAGATATTTAACCCCTGCCAGAATCCGTTAAGAGCGGGAGACGAGGCCGCCGAAAAAGGGGCGGGGCCTATCTCCTCAGCACACAGCGCCATTTTCCCTCACAGAAAGGCTGGAGGGAAGGCTCCCAGGCTCTCCCCTGCACTGCACTACAGAAACAGGGTTAAAACAGAGAGGGGGGGCACTAATTTGGCGTTAGAAATATATAAAAAAGATGCTATAAGGGAAAACACTTATATAAGGTTGTCCCTATATAATTATAGCGTTTTTGGTGTGTGCTGGCAAACTCTCCCTCTGTCTCTCCAAAGGGCTAGTAGGTCCTGTCCTCTATCAGAGCATTCCCTGTGTGTGTGCTGTGTGTCGGTACGTGTGTGTCGACATGTATGAGGACGATGTTGGTGAGGAGGCGGAGCAATTGCCTGTAATGGTGATGTCACTCTCTAGGGAGTCGACACCGGAATGGATGGCTTATTTAGGGAATTACGTGATAATGTCAACACGCGGCAAGGTCGGTTGACGACATGAGACGGCCGACAAACAATTAGTACCGGTCCAGACGTCTCAAAAACACCGTCAGGGGTTTTAAAACGCCCGTTTACTTTAGTCGGTCGACACAGACAGGGACACTGAATCCAGTGTCGACGGTGAATAAACAAACGTATTCCTTATTAGGGCCACACGTTAAGGGCAATGAAGGAGGTGTTACATATTTCTGATACTACAAGTACCACAAAAGAGGGTATTATGTGGGATGTGAAAAAACTACCGTAGTTTTTCCTGAATCAGATAAATTAAATGAAGTGTGTGATGATGCGTGGGTTCCCCCCGATAGAAAATATGGGCGGTATACCCTTTCCCGCCAGAAGTTAGGGCGCGTTGGGAAACACCCCTTAGGGTGGATAAGGCGCTCACACGCTTATCAGAACAAGTGGCGGTACCGTCTATAGATAGGGCCGTCCTCAAGGAGCCAGCTGACAGGAGGCTGGAAAATATCATAAAAAGTATATACACACATACTGGTGTTATACTGCGACCAGCGATCGCCTCAGCCTGGATGTGCAGAGCTGGGGTGGCTTGGTCGGATTCCCTGACTAAAAATATTGATACCCTTGACAGGGACAGTATTTTATTGACTATAGAGCATTTAAAGGATGCATTTCTATATATGCGAGATGCACAGAGGGATATTTGCACTCTGGCATCAAGAGTAAGTGCGATGTCCATATCTGCCAGAAGATGTTTATGGACACGACAGTGGTCAGGTGATGCAGATTCCAAACGGCACAAAGGTGTATTGCCGTATAAAGGAAGAGGAGTTATTTGGGGTCGGTCCATCGGACCTGGTGGCCACGGCAACTGCTGGAAAATCCACCGTTTTTTACCCTAAGTCACATCTCTGCAGAAAAAGACACCGTCTTTTCAGCTTCAGTCCTTTCGTCCCTATAAGAGTCATATCTGCCCAGGGATAGAGGAAAGGGAAGAAGACTGCAGCAGGCAGCCCATTCCCAGGAACAGAAGCGTTCCACCGCTTCTGACAAGCTCTCAGCATGACGCTGAGACCGTACAGGACCCCTGGATCCTACAAGTAGTATCCCAGGGGTACAGATTGGAATGTCGAGACGTTTCCCCTGCGCAGGCTCCTGAAGTCTGCTTTACCAAGGTCTCCCTCCGACAAGGAGGCAGTATGGGAAACAATTCACGAGCTGTATTCCCAGCAGGTGATAATTAAATTACCCCTCCTACAACAAGAAAAGGGGTATTATTCCACACTATATTGTGGTACTGAAGCCAGAAGGCTAGGTGAGACCTATTCTAAATCTAAAAAAATTTGAACACTTACAAAGGTTCAAATCAAGATGGAGTCACTCAGAGCAGTGATAACGAACCGGGAAGAAGGGGACTATATGGTGTCCCGAGACATCAGGGATGCTTACCTCCATGTCCCAAATTTGCCCTTATCACTAAGGGTACCTCAGGTTCGTGGTACAGAACTGTCACTATCAGTTTCAGACGCTGCCGTTTGGATTGTCCACGGCACCCCGGGTCTTTACCAAGGTAATGGCCGAAATGATGGTTCTTCTTCGAAGAAAAGGCGTCTTAATTATCCCTTACTTGGACGATCTCCTGATAAGGGCAAAGTCCAGGGAACAGTTGGAGGTCGGAGTAGCACTATCTCGGATACTGTTACAACAGCAGGGGTGGATTCTAAATATTCCAAAATCGCAGCTGATCCCGACAACAAGTCTCCTGTGCTTAGGGATGATTCTGGACACAGTCCAGAAAAAGGTGTTTCTCCCGGAAGAGAAAGCCAGGGAGTTATCCGAGCTAGTCAGGAACCTCCTAAAATCAGTGCATCATTGCACAAGGGCCATGGTAAAAAAATGGTGACTTCCTTCGAAGCAATTCCAGTCGGCAGATTTCATGCAAGAACTTTTCAGTGGGATCTGCTGGACAAATGGTCCGGATCGCATCTTCAGATGCATCAGCGGATAACCCTATATCCAAGGACAAGGGTGTCTCTCCTGTGGTGGTTACAGAGTGCTCATCTTCTAGAGGGCCGCAGATTCGGCATTCAGTTTTGGATGTTGGTGACCACGGAGGCCAGCCCGAGAGGCTGGGGAGCAGTCGCAAAAGGAAAAAATTTCCAGGGAGTGTGATCAAGTCTGGAGACTTTTCTCCACATAAATATAGCTAAGGGTAAATTTATAATGCTCTAAGCTTAGCAAGACCTCTGCTTCAAGGTCAGCCAGTATTGATCCAGTGGGATAAAACATCACGGCAGTCGCCCACGTAAATAGACAGGGCGGCACAAGAAGCAGGAGGGCAGTGGCAAAAACTGCAAGGACTTTTCGCTGGGCGGAAAATCATGTGATAGCACTGTCAGCAGTGTTTCATTCCGGGAATGGAAACTGGGAAGCAGACTTCCTCAGTAGGCACGACCTCCACCCGGCAGAGTGGGAACTTCATGGGGAAGTTTTCCACATGATTGTAAACCGTTGGGAATTACCAAAGGTGGACATGATGGCGTCCCGTCTGAACAAAAAACGGGACAGGTATTGCGCCAGGTTAAGAGACCCTCAGGCAATAGCTGTGGACGTTCTGGTAACACCGTGGGTGTACCAGTCGGTGTATGTGTTCCATCCTCTGCTTTTCATACCTAAGGTACTGAGAATTATAAGACGTAGAGGAGTAAGAACTATACTCATGGCTCCGGATTGGCCAAGAAGGACTTGGTACCCGGAACTTCAAGAGATGCTCACAGAGGACTTATGGCCTCTGCCGCTAAGAAGGGACTTGTTTCAGCAAGTACCATGTCTGTTCCAAGACTTACCGCAGCTGCGTTTGACGGCATGGCGGTGGAACGCCGGATCCTAAGGGAAAAGGCATTCAGGAAGAGGTCATTCCTACCCTGGTCAAAGCCAGAAAGGAGGTGACCGCACAACATTATCACCACATGTGGCGAAAATATGTTGCGTGGTGTGAGGCCAGGAAGGCCCCACGAAGAAATTTCAACTCGGTCGATTCCTGCATTTCCTGCAAACAGGAGTGTCTATGGGCCTCAAATTGGGGTCCATTAAGGTTCAAATTTCGGCCCTGTCGATTTTTCTTCCAGAAAGAATTGGCTTCAGTTCCTGAAGTCCAGAAGTTTGTCAAGGGAGTATTGCATATACAACCCCCTTTTGTGCCTCCAGTGGCACTGTGGGATCTCAACGTAGTTCTGGGATTCCTCAAAACACATTGGTTTAAAACCAGTCAAATCTGTGGATTTGAAGCATCTCACATGAAAAGTGAACATGCTCTTGGACCTCGCCTGGACCAGGCGAGTGTCAAATTGGTGGTTTTTTTCTCAAAAAAGCCCATATCTGTTTGTCCATTCGGACAGGGCAGAGCTGCGGACTCGTCCCCAGTTCTCTCCCTAAGGTGGTGTCAGTGTTTCACCTGAACCAGCTTATTGTGGTGTCTTGCGCCTACTAGGGACTTGGAGGACTCCAAGTTGCTAGATGTGGTCAGGGCCCTGAAAATATAGGTTCCAGGACGGCTGGAGTCAGGAAAACTGACTTGCTGTTATCCTGTATGCACCCAACAAACTGGGTGCTCTTGCTTCTAAGCAGACTTTTGCTAGTTGGATGTGTAATACAATTCAGCTTGCACATTCTGTGGCAGGCCTGCCACAGCCAAAATATGTAAATGCCCATTCCACAAGGAAGGTGGGCTCATCTTGGGCGGCTGCCCGAGGGGTCTCGGCTTTACAGCTTTGCCGAGCGGCTATTTAGTCAGGGGCAAACACGTTTGTAAAATCCTACAAATTTGATAACCTGGCTAAGGAGGACCTGGAGTTCTCTCATTCGGTGCTGCAGAGTCATCCGCACTCTCCCGCCCGTTTGGGAGCTTTGGTATAATCCCCATGGTCCTTTCAGGAACCCCAGCATCCACTAGGACGATAGAGAAAATAAGAATTTACTTACCGATAATTCTATTTCTCGGAGTCCGTAGTGGATGCTGGGCGCCCATCCCAAGTGCGGATTATCTGCAATACTTGTACATAGTTACAAAAATCGGGTTATTATTGTTGTGAGCCATCTTTCAGAGGCTCCGCTGTTATCATACTGTTAACTGGGTTCAGATCACAGGTTGTACAGTGTGATTGGTGTGGCTGGTATGAGTCTTACCCGGGATTCATAAATCCTTCCTTATTGTGTACGCTCGTCCGGGCACAGTATCCTAACTGAGGCTTGGAGGAGGGTCATAGGGGGAGGAGCCAGTGCACACCACCTGATCCTAAAGCTTTACTTTTTGTGCCCTGTCTCCTGCGGAGCCGCTATTCCCCATGGTCCTTTCAGGAACCCCAGCATCCACTACGGACTCCGAGAAATAGAATTATCGGTAAGTAAATTCTTATTTTTTTTCTGTTGTTTATTTGTATTTTTCGATCACATTGTGATGTTTGCTTATTACTGTATCTACATGGTCTCATATTGGAAGAAAAAACGTTCTGTTATAGATACACACATCGTCCCTTCTTTCTCTGCAATCTCTACTTCCCGACCATTCTTTTATAGTGTATTTTTATTTTTACTCTTACTCAGGAATGTCATGTCATATATGAAAACATTTAATCCACAAACAATAGACATACACACAACAATAGACATACACATAACAGTGCCTAGAGGTGGAGTTAGGTATACACAACTCCCACCTCATTCCCCTTACTTTTATTCTTATGCTATTTAAATCCTATTCTTTTAGAAAGGGATAAAGTTCCCAATCTATATTTAATCCTTTCGGTATCAGAGTCCCTAATTCGAAAATCATCCTTGCTTCTTCCTTAAGGAGTGCACTGTTCCAGTCTCCCCCTCTCCATGGTTTTTGTATTAATTTGATACCAATAAACTCCAGGGCCGCAGGGTTGCCATCATGGACTTTAAGGAAATGTTCTGGAACACTGTGATTGTCCTTTTTAGTCCTGATGTTATTTAAATGTTCGTTTATTCTGATTTGAAGGGACCGGTAGGTCTTCCCCACATATTGAAGCCCACAGGGGCAGGTCATCAAGTAAATCACCCCCTTCGAGTTGCAGGTGATTTTCTCCTTTATTTTATATTCTTTTCCTGTACTATTGGATTTGTATTTCACTGTTGGTTTTGTTGATATATTCTTCGTTTTCCTGCAAACCACACAATTATTGCACCTATAAAATCCCGGCTCCATATCTTTTAGCCAGGTCGATTCGTCCCTCCTATCATTCTTACAATAGCTCCTCACTAGGCTATTCTTCAGGGTAGGTGCCCTCCTATAGATTATTTTAGGTCTCTCTGGTAGAAGTTCTTTAAGCTCTTCATCTGCAGTAAGGATGTGCCAATGTTTGTATAGGCTTTCTTCTAAAAGTCTTCATTGACCTGAATATCCCATTATGAACATCACATCCTCTTACTTCCTCTCACCCTTACTTTTGTACCGAAGGAGGTCAGTTCTATTCATCTTGTCCACTTCATCCTTATTCTGCTCCAAATCATTTTTCCTAAAGTTCTTTTCTCCAAATTTGTTCATCAAATCCAATGCTTGTGTCTCATAATCTTCTCTCTTAGTGCAATTTCTCCGTATTCGTCTTATCTGGCCTTTGGGGATATTGGCCAACCACTTTGGATGATGGTTACTCTTGAAGTCTAGGTAACTGTTACAGTCCACTTCCTTGCTGAATGTTCGTGTTTCAATCTGATTATTCTCAATGAAGATGGTCAGGTCTAGGAAGTTTATACTTGTTTCGCTGATTTCCCTTGTAAATTCCAGATTGTATTAATTTTTATTTATCTCTATGATGAATCGTTCCAGATCTTTCTTTGGCCCATTCCAAATGATGAACACATCTATAAACCTTGCCCATACAATCAAATTGTGAAGGTATTCATTGTTTGTCCATATATACTCATTTTCCCATTGGGCAAGGAAAAGATTGGCATTGGAAGTCGCAAAATTCGTACCCATAGCTGTTCCCTGGGTTTGCCTGTAGTATTTACCCCCATACCAGAAAAAATTGTGCTCTAGGGTGAATCTTATCCCTTCCAGTATGAAATCAATTTGATCCCCCTTTATTTTTGATTCCTTTATGAGAATCTTCTGCACATTTTCTATTCCTTGGTTGTGTCGAATTGAAGTATAGAGCGATTTCACATCACATGTAGCCTATAGGTACCCTTCTTTCCATTCTATCCTACTTAATGTATCCAGAATCTGTATCGTGTCTTTAATATAACTCTGTTGTGTACTCACTAATTTCTTCAAAAAGACATCAATATAGCATGATAGATGGGATGTTAATGACTGAATTCCTGCCACTATTGGCCTTCCTGGAGGGGTGTTCAGGTTTTTATGGATTTTTGGTAATTGGTAGAACAGGGCCACTTTTGGATGTTCCGGATATATGTACTTAAACTCCTCTTTCGTAAGTATACCTTTTCCCAATGCATTCTTCAGGATCTTCTCAAGGTCATTCTTATATTCTTCCATGGGATTCTTTTGTAGTTGTTGGTATGTATCGGTATCTTGCAATAATCTCAGACATTCCTTATCATAATTTCCTTTATCCATAATTGTGATACCCCCCCCCCCCCCCCTTATCTGCTTGTTTGATCACAATCTTATCATTCTGTTTAAGGCTCTTCAAGGCTTTTTTCTCCATCACACTTAGATTCCACTTCCTTTTTTCCTCCATCTTCTCAGGGATTCTTTTAATGTCGTCTTCTACTAATTTTTGAAAGGTGCTTAATAAGTGACCTTTTAATTGTGCAGGATAGAAGGTGGATTTATTTCGAAGACCTGAGTGTTCGTATGATTCTGGCTCCATTCCTTTCTCCATGTTTATTTTTTGTTTATTTCTTTTGAAGAACTTTTTCAATGTAATGGTCCTAATACATTTTTGGAGATCTATCATTGTATCAAATTTATTAAGAGTATTTGTCGGAGCAAATTTCAGTCCTTTCTCCAGGATTTTCACTTCAGAGGGGGTCAATTTATACTTGCTTATGTTGAATATCCCCTTCGTGCAACTTTTTTGTTGTTGTATTTCTTTTGTTTTTTCTTTTGCCCTGCTTTTTGCTCCTCCTCGCTTTCCCCGTTTGTTGATGATGAGCTTCTTTTTCGTCGTCTTCTTTTTGTTATTGAATCTGGGGATTTTTTCGGGATGGCTCCAAGATTCTGTGAGGAATTGTTCCTCTGCGCCAATTCTAAAAAAGCATCCAAATATGCTTCTGTGTCTTCTAACGCTACCTCCTCTTCTTCTTCTTCTTCTTGTCGTTCCTGATTTTCCAATCTCAAGCCTTTTCTTCCCCTATATTCCAAATATTCCATTAAGGTTCGGGTTGAAAGGTCTAGGATCTTCTGATGGTCTTCTCTTCCATTATTGAAGCTTCTAATCAGGGTTTCCGTAGTGGGATAGTCTCCCTTTTTTGACTTCCTTCCTTGATCGTTTCTTTTCATCTCTTCCGAATCCACCTCTTGTTGTCTTTTGCTTTTCATCGGTTGTTGATTCTCTCTTTCCCTTATATCAATATTTCTCTGTCTTTCTCCAATTTTGGGATGTATCCCTGGGGTGCCTGTACTCTCCCAGCTGTCTTCCATCTTTCCTTCTCCATGAATCTCCATTATTCATTCCTCTACTGTTTTCAGTATCATAGAACCTCCTTGTTGATTGCCCTGTAGAGTTCTGTGGTCGAGATCGATGGTAATTAATCTCACCTCTGGATGGTTCTTCGTTACGTCTATGGTCATCTAGGTACGGTCTTCTTCTTTCCTCCCTTCCCATCTGAGGTCTTCTATCTATTTTCCAATTTCTAATATCACCTTTATAGTCCTCATGGTCTCTAGCGAACTTCTTCCTCTTTTGTTCTATTATTTCCTGTTCAGTTTTCTGTAGTTTAATATTCGTAAGATTTTCCAAATTCTTAAAATCCGCTAATTTTTCTATTGATTTAAATTTCCTTCTTATATCCTTAATTTCTCCCTCTATCTTTTTAATATTTTCTTCTCTATCTGCAATTATTAATTTCATCAGATTCACTGAACAGGTATCGAGGGTATCATCCCACCTTCTTATAAAATCTTCATTCTTTGATAAAAAAAGATGGGGCTTTTATTATTCTAAGACCTCTCGGAATCATTTGTTTTTCGATATATTTAGCTAGAGTGGTGCACTCCCACCATTGTTTAATCTCCTGTATTTCTAGTTTTTCTAATCTAGTGTATAGACTACAGAACGTGTCTTCTGTTGCCTCTATATTTACCACTTGGTGTATACCTGCGGTAGGTATGAGTTCATTAAGAACCCTAATTCGCTCTTCTCTACTCAGTGCCATCTTCCTGCAAACTAGCTGCTGTCCTCGTGTGTGGATATAGATATAACAAAGAGACTGGGGGGATTTGAGGACTGCGCTTATTCGCCTCACTTGATTGACTTACAGCTGCTATGGAGAAAAAGGCTTTCCACTAGCCTCTTAAAATCTGAATAAATAAAATAAAATATCTCCCAGCGCTTATAATTTTCAAGTGTATCAATATATTTCCTACTATATTAGTCGAGGTATTCAATTTTATAAATAAGTACAATAACAATCCTCTTTCATAAAAATAATGTTTTCTTTATTTAGAGTATAGTGTTAACAACACCTAAAATAGGAGAATTTTGTCTAATTATATTACTCAATAAAACGTGATCCTAATACCGGTATACGTTTAACACAAAACAAAACAACATAAAACATATACTTTAAACAGTAGGCTATTTCCAGCTGTTTAACTTCATTAAAAGTCCACGATTATAATTTCCAATCACATTCCCATTCCTAACTAGAAGGAATGAATCCTGGATTTCCAGAAATAAGGTGGTATGTTAAAAATTGGATCACAATGGTTCTGTTCACTGTAATGGTTGGTCCTTTGATTGCATCAGCATATTATACATCAGAGTTCCTAGCCAGGAATAAACCATATGTAGACTCGCTTAAAAGCCACAGGTCCAGAACCAGTCAGTATTCATGACCAAGGGTGCAGGTTTACTCAAATGCCACAGGTCCAAAGCAGTTCAGTATTTATAGCCAGGAATAAAGTGTATGCAGATTTTGCTCAAAAGTTGCAGGTCCAGAGCAAATCAACATTCATGACCAAGAGTAAAGTATATGCAAAACTTACTCAGATGCCACAGGTTCAGAAAAAGGTTTGGGTGTCTGCCGGCAGACTGTTGCAGGTGCTTTCAGCGATCAACTAGTTTCGCCTGTCTAAGCAGGCTTCCTCAGGATGGCCGAGTGCACCTTCTACCCCGTGTTTTAACCTCTCCCAGGCATACGTTACCATGGCGACCGGGGTCTCTCCGCCCCTCGCCACCTCTCGCTGCACACAGCTCAGCATTATGTTGTCATAGTTACCGCGATCTCTCGTCGCGTCACGTCACTTCCGCTTCCTGTCTCTTCCGTTTGTTGTCATGGTAACCCGGCTTGGTGTATAGTAGCTTCCCTGCGTCGCGTCACTCTTGAGGCAGTGGCTCCCGTCCATATGACACTCCATTCAGCATCAAGTTGCCATGGTGACGGGAACCTTCTTGTCGCATCACCTCCTCGTTCTCTCAGATGGTGTAGTTTTTTCTGCTCCCAGCATTTTCCAATTGCTCCTTTAAAATGTGAATAAGGAGTGTCTTTTATTGGCCATTTTGGTTGTTTATTTGTATTTTTCGATCACATTGTGATGTTTGCTTATTACTGTATCTACATGGTCTCATATAGGAAGAAAAAACGTTCTGTTATAGATACACACATCGTCCCTTCTTTCTCTGCAATCTCTACTTCCCGACCATTCTTTTATAGTGTATTTTTATTTTTATTTTTACTCTTACTCAGGAATGTCATGTCATATATGAAAACATTTAATCCACAAACAATAGACATACACACAACAATAGACATACACATAACAGTGCCTAGAGGTGGAGTTAGGTATACACAACTCCCACCTCATTCCCCTTACTTTTATTCTTATGCTATTTAAATCCTATTCTTTTAGAAAGGGATAAAGTTCCCAATCTATATTTAATCCTTTCGGTATCAGAGTCCCTAATTCGAAAATCATCCTTGCTTCTTCCTTAAGGAGTGCACTGTTCCAGTCTCCCCCTCTCCATGGTTTTTGTATTAATTTGATACCAATAAACTCCAGGGCCGCAGGGTTGCCATCATGGACTTTAAGGAAATGTTCTGGAACACTGTGATTGTCCTTTTTAGTCCTGATGTTATTTAAATGTTCGTTTATTCTGATTTGAAGGCACCGGTAGGTCTTCCCCACATATTGAAGCCCACAGGGGCAGGTCATCAAGTAAATCACCCCCTTCGAGTTGCAGGTGATTTTCTCCTTTATTTTATATTCTTTTCCTGTACTATTGGATTTGTATTTCACTGTTGGTTTTGTTGATATATTCTTTGTTTTCCTGCAAACCACACAATTATTGCACCTATAAAATCCCGGCTCCATATCTTTTAGCCAGGTCGTTTCGTCCCTCCCATCGTTCTTACAATAGCTCCTCACTAGGCTATTCTTCAGGGTAGGTGCCCTCCTATAGATTATTTTAGGTGTCTCTGGTAGAAGTTCTTTAAGCTCTTCATCTGCAGTAAGGATGTGCCAATGTTTGTATAGGCTTTCTTCTAAAAGTCTTCATTGACCTGAATATCCCGTTATGAACATCACATCCTCTTTCTTCCTCTCACCCTTACTTTTGTACCGAAGGAGGTCAGTTCTATTCATCTTGTCCACTTCACCCTTATTCTGCTCCAAATCATTTTTCCTAAAGTTCTTTTCTCCAAATTTATTCATCAAATCCAATGCTTGTGTCTCATAATCTTCTCTCTCAGTGCAATTTCTCCGTATTCGTCTTATCTGGCCTTTGGGGATATTGGCCAACCACTTTGGATGATGGTTACTCTTGAAGTCTAGGTAACTGTTACAGTCCACTTCCTTGCTGAATGTTCGTGTTTCAATCTGATTATTCTCAATGAAGATGGTCAGGTCTAGGAAGTTTATACTTGTTTCGCTGATTTCCCTTGTAAATTCCAGATTGTATTCATTTTTATTTATCTCTATGATGAATCGTTCCAGATCTTTCTTTGGCCCATTCCAAATGATGAACACATCATCTATAAACCTTGCCCATACAATCAAATTGTGAAGGTATTCATTGTTTGTCCATATATACTCATTTTCCCATTGGGCAAGGAAAAGATTGGCATAGGAAGGCGCAAAATTCGTACCCATAGCTGTTCCCTGGGTTTGCCTGTAGTATTTACCCCCGTACCAGAAAAAAATTGTGCTCTAGGGTGAATCTTATCCCTTCCAGTATGAAATCAATTTGATCCCCCTTCATTTTTTATTCCTTTATGAGAATCTTCTGCACATTTTCTCTATCGTCCTAGTGGATGCTGGGGTTCCTGAAAGGACCATGGGGAATAGCGGCTCCGCAGGAGACAGGGCACAAAAAGTAAAGCTTTACGATCAGGTGGTGTGTACTGGCTCCTCCCCCTATGACCCTCCTCCAAGCCTCAGTTAGATTTTTGTGCCCGGCCGAGAAGGGTGCAATCTAGGTGGCTCTCCTAAAGAGCTGCTTAGAAAAGTTTAGCTTAGGTTTTTTATTTTACAGTGAGTCCTGCTGGCAACAGGATCACTGCAACGAGGGACTTAGGGGAGAAGAAGTGAACTCACCTGCGTGCAGGATGGATTGGCTTCTTGGCTACTGGACATTAGCTCCAGAGGGACGATCACAGGTACAGCCTGGATGGTCACCGGAGCCTCGCCGCCGGCCCCCTTGCAGATGCTGAAACGAGAAGAGGTCCAGAATCGGCGGCAGAAGACTCCTCAGTCTTCTTAAGGTAGCGCACAGCACTGCAGCTGTGCGCCATTTTCCTCTCAGCACACTTCACACGGCAGTCACTGAGGGTGCGGGGCGCTGGGAGGGGGGCGCCCTGGGAGGCAAATGAAAACCTATTTTGGCTAAAAATACCTCACATATAGCCTCCGGGGGCTATATGGAGATATTTAACCCCTGCCAGAATCCACTAAAGAGCGGGAGACGAGCCCGCCGAAAAAGGGGCGGGGCCTATCTCCTCAGCACACAGCGCCATTTTCCTCACACAGCTCCGCTGGTCAGGAAGGCTCCCAGGCTCTCCCCTGCACTGCACTACAGAAACAGGGTAAAACAGGAGAGGGGGGGCAAAATTGTGGCAAAATTATATTATTAAAGCAGCTATACAGGGAGCACTTATTATAAGGCTATCCCTGTCATATATAGCGCTTTTTGGTGTGTGCTGGCAAACTCTCCCTCTGTCTCCCCAAAGGGCTAGTGGGGTCCTGTCTTCTTTAAGAGCATTCCCTGTGTGTCTGCTGTGGGTCGGTACGTGTGTGTCGACATGTATGAGGACGATATTGGTGTGGAGGCGGAGCAATTGCCAAATATGGGGATGTCACCCCCTAGGGGGTCGACACCAGAATGGATGCCTTTATTTATGGAATTACGGGATAGTGTCAACACGCTAAAGCAGTCGTTTGACGACATGAGACGGCCGGACAATCAATTAGCACCTGTCCAGGCGCCTCAAACACCGTCAGGGGCTGTAAAACGCCCTTTGCCTCAGTCGGTCGACACAGACCCAGACACAGGCACTGATTCCAGTGGCGACGGTGATGAATCAACCGTATTTTCCAGTAGGGCCACACGTTATATGATTTTGGCAATGAAGGAGGCGTTACATATTGCTGATACTACAGGTACCACAAAACAGGGTATTATGTGGGGTGTGAAAAAACTACCTATAGTTTTTCCTGAATCAGATGAATTAAATGAGGTGTGTGATGAAGCGTGGGTTGCCCCCGATAAAAAAAATGCTAATTTCAAAGAAGTTATTGGCTTTATACCCTTTCCCGCCAGAGGTTAGGGCGCGCTGGGAAACACCTCCTAGGGTGGACAAGGCGCTCACACGCTTATCAAAACAAGTGGCGTTACCCTCTCCTGAGACGGCCGCACTTAAAGATCCAGCAGATAGGAGGATGGAAAATATCCAAAAAAGTATATACACACATACAGGTGTTATACTACGACCAGCTATAGCGACAGCCTGGATGTGCAGTGCTGGGGTAGCTTGGTCAGAGTCCCTGATTGAAAATATTGATACCCTGGATAGGGACAATGTTTTACTGTCTTTAGAGCAAATAAAGGATGCATTTCTTTATATGCGTGATGCACAGAGGGATATTTGCACACTGGCATCACGGGTAAGTGCTATGTCCATTTCGGCCAGAAGAAGTTTATGGACGCGACAGTGGTCAGGTGATGCGGACTCTAAACGGCATATGGAAGTTTTGCCGTATAAAGGGGAGGAGTTATTTGGTGTCGGTCTATCGGATTTGGTGGCCACGGCTACAGCCGGGAAATCCACCTTTTTACCTCAAGTCACTCCCCAACAGAAAAAGACACCGACTTTTCAACCGCAGCCCTTTCGTTCCTTTAAAAACAAGAGAGCAAAGGGATATTCATATCTGCCACGAGGCAGAGGAAGGGGGAAGAGACTGCAACAGGCAGCTCCTTCCCAGGAACAGAAGCCCTCCCCCGCTTCTACAAAAGCCTCAGCATGACGCTGGGGCTTCTCAAGCGGACTCGGGGGCGGTGGGGGGTCGTCTCAAAAATTTCAGCGCGCAGTGGGCTCACTCGCAGGTAGATCCCTGGATCCTGCAGATAATATCTCAGGGGTACAGGTTGGAACTAGAGACGGATCCACCTCGCCGTTTCCTGAAGTCTGCTTTACCAACGTCCCCCTCCGACAGGGTGACGGTCTTGGAAGCCATTCACAAGCTGTACTCTCAGCAGGTGATAGTCAAGGTACCTCTTTTACAACAAGGAAAGGGGTATTATTCCACTCTATTTGTGGTACCGAAGCCGGATGGCTCGGTAAGACCTATTCTAAATCTGAAATCCTTGAACCTGTACATAAAGAAGTTCAAGTTCAAGATGGAGTCACTCAGAGCAGTGATAGCGAACCTGGAAGAAGGGGAATTTATGGTATCCTTGGACATCAAGGATGCGTATCTCCACGTTCCAATTTACCCCTCACACCAGGGGTACCTCAGGTTCGTCGTACAGAACTGTCACTATCAGTTTCAGACGCTGCCGTTTGGATTGTCCACGGCACCTCGGGTCTTTACCAAGGTAATGGCCGAGATGATGATTCTTCTTCCAAGAAAAGGCGTATTAATTATCCCATACTTGGACGATCTCCTAATAAGGGCAAGGTCCAGAGAACAGCTAGAGATGGGATTAGCACTGTCTCAAGAAGTGCTAAAACAGCACGGGTGGATTCTGAATATTCCAAAATCCCAGTTAATTCCGACAACACGTCTGCTGTTCCTAGGGATGATTCTGGACACGGTTCAGAAAAAGGTTTTTCTCCCGGAGGAAAAAGCCAAGGAGTTATCCGAACTTGTCAGGAACCTCCTAAAACCAGGAAAGGTGTCTGTACATCAATGCACAAGAGTCCTGGGAAAAATGGTGGCTTCTTACGAAGCAATTCCATTCGGCAGATTCCACGCAAGAATTTTCCAGAGGGATCTGTTGAACAAATGGTCAGGGTCGCATCTTCAGATGCACCAGCGGATAACCCTGTCTCCAAGGACAAGGGTATCTCTTCTGTGGTGGTTGCAGAGTGCTCATCTATTGGAGGGCCGCAGATTCGGCATACAGGATTGGATCCTGGTGACCACGGACGCCAGCCTGAGAGGCTGGGGAGCAGTCACACAAGGAAGAAACTTCCAGGGCGTGTGGTCGAGCCTGGAAACGTCTCTTCACATAAACATTCTGGAACTAAGAGCAATCTACAATGCTCTAAGCCAGGCAGAACCTCTGCTTCAAGGAAAACCGGTGTTGATCCAGTCGGACAACATCACGGCAGTCGCCCATGTGAACAGACAGGGCGGCACAAGAAGCAGGAGTGCAATGGCAGAAGCTGCAAGGATTCTTCGCTGGGCAGAGAATCATGTGATAGCACTGTCAGCAGTGTTCATCCCGGGAGTGGACAACTGGGAAGCAGACTTCCTCAGCAGACACGACCTTCACCCGGGAGAGTGGGGTCTTCATCCAGAAGTTTTCCACATGCTGGTAACCCGTTGGGAAAGACCAATGGTGGACATGATGGCGTCTCGCCTCAACAAAAAACTGGACAGGTATTGCGCCAGGTCAAGAGATCCGCAGGCAATAGCTGTGGACGCGCTGGTAACGCCTTGGGTGTACCAGTCGGTGTATGTGTTTCCTCCTCTGCCTCTCATACCAAAAGTATTGAGAATTATACGGCAAAGAGGCGTAAGAACGATACTAGTGGTTCCGGATTGGCCAAGAAGGACTTGGTACCCGGAACTTCAAGAGATGATCACGGAAGATCCGTGGCCTCTACCTCTGAGAAGGGACTTGCTTCAGCAGGGTCCCTGTCTGTTTCAAGACTTACCGCGGCTGCGTTTGACGGCATGGCGGTTGAACGCCGGATCCTAAAGGAAAAAGGCATGCCGGAAGAAGTCATTCCTACTTTGATTAAAGCAAGGAAGGAAGTAACCGCGCAACATTATCACCGCATTTGGCGAAAATATGTTGCGTGGTGCGAGGATCGGAGTGCTCCGACGGAGGAATTTCAACTGGGTCGATTCCTACATTTCCTGCAATCAGGATTGTCTATGGGTCTCAAATTGGGATCTATTAAGGTTCAAATTTCGGCCCTGTCGATTTTCTTCCAGAAAGAATTGGCTTCAGTTCCTGAAGTCCAGACTTTTGTTAAGGGAGTGCTGCATATACAGCCCCCTGTGGTGCCTCCAGTGGCACCGTGGGATCTCAATGTTGTTTTGGACTTTCTCAAATCTCATTGGTTTGAACCACTAAAAACTGTGGATTTGAAATATCTCACATGGAAAGTGACCATGCTACTAGCCCTGGCTTCGGCCAGGAGAGTGTCAGAACTGGCAGCTTTATCTTACAAAAGCCCATATCTGATTTTCCATTCGGACAGGGCAGAACTGCGGACTCGTCCGCATTTTCTCCCTAAGGTGGTGTCAGCATTTCATCTGAACCAGCCTATTGTAGTGCCTGCGGCTACAAGCGACTTGGAGGACTCCAAGTTGTTGGACGTTGTCAGAGCTTTAAAAATATACATTTCAAGGACAGCTGGAGTCAGGAAATCTGACTCACTGTTTATACTATATGCTCCCAACAAGTTGGGCGCTCCTGCGTCTAAGCAGACTATTGCTCGCTGGATTTGTAGTACGATTCAGCTTGCACATTCTGTGGCAGGCCTGCCACAGCCAAAATCGGTAAAAGCCCACTCCACAAGGAAGGTGGGTTCTTCTTGGGCGGCTGCCCGAGGGGTCTCGGCATTACAACTCTGCCGAGCGGCTACGTGGTCGGGGGAGAACACGTTTGTAAAATTCTACAAATTTGATACCCTGGCTAAGGAGGACCTGGAGTTCTCTCATTCGGTGCTGCAGAGTCATCCGCACTCTCCCGCCCGTTTGGGAGCTTTGGTATAATCCCCATGGTCCTTTCAGGAACCCCAGCATCCACTAGGACGATAGAGAAAATAAAAATTTACTTACCGATAATTCTATTTCTCGGAGTCCGTAGTGGATGCTGGGCGCCCATCCCAAGTGCGGATTATCTGCAATAATTGTACATAGTTATTGTTACCTAATTCGGGTTATTGTTGTAGGGAGCCATCTTTCAGAGGCTCCTCTGTTATCATACTGTTAACTGGGTTTAGATCACAGGTTGTACGGTGTGATTGGTGTGGCTGGTATGAGTCTTACCCGGGATTCATAAATCCTTCCTTATTGTGTACGCTCGTCCGGGCACAGTATCCTAACTGAGGCTTGGAGGAGGGTCATAGGGGGAGGAGCCAGTACACACCACCTGATCGTAAAGCTTTACTTTTTGTGCCCTGTCTCCTGCGGAGCCGCTATTCCCCATGGTCCTTTCAGGAACCCCAGCATCCACTACGGACTCCGAGAAATAGAATTATCGGTAAGTAAATTCTTATTTTCTATTCCTTGGTTGTGTCGAATTGAAGTATAGAGCGATTTCACATCACATGTAGCCAATAGGTACCCTTCTTTCCATTCTATCCTACTTAATGTATCCAGAATCTGTATCGTGTCTTTAATATAACACTGTTTACTCACTAATTTCTTCAAAAAGACATCAATATAGCATGATAGATGGGATGTTAATGACTGAATTCCTGCCACTATTGGCCTTCCTGGAGGGGTGTTCAGGTTTTTATGGATTTTTGGTAATTGGAAGAACAGGGCCACTTTTGGATGTTCCGGATATATGTACTTAAACTCCTCTTTCGTAAGTATACCTTTTCCCAATGCATTCTTCAGGATCTTCTCAAGGTCTTTCTTATATTCTTCCATGGGATTCTTTTGTAGTTGTTGGTATGTATCGGTATCTTGCAATAATCTCAGACATTCCTTATCATAATTTCCTTTATCCATAATTGTGATACCCCCCCCCCTTATCTGCTTGTTTGATCACAATCTCATCATTCTGTTTAAGGCTCTTCAAGGCTTTTTTCTCCATCACACTTAGATTCCACTTCCTTTTTTCCTCCATCTTCTCAGGGATTCTTTTAATGTCTTCCTCTACTAATTTTTGAAAGGTGCTTAGTAAGTGACCTTTTAATTGTGCAGGATAGAAGGTGGATTTATTTCGAAGACCTGAGTGTTCGTATGATTCTGGCTCCATTCCTTTCTCCATGTTTATTTTTTGTTTATTTCTTTTGAAGAACTTTTTCAATGTAATGGTCCTAATAAATTTTTGGAGATCTATCATTGTATCAAATTTATTAAGAGTATTTGTCGGAGCAAATTTCAGTCCTTTCTCCAGGATTTTCACTTCAGAGGGGGTCAATTTATACTTGCTTATGTTGAATATCCCCCTTCGTGCAACTTTTTTGTTGTTGTATTTCTTTTGTTTTTTCTTTTGCCCTGCTTTTTGCTCCTCCTCGCTTTCCCCGTTTGTTGATAATGAGCTTCTTTTTCATCTTCTTCTTCTTTTTGTTATTGAATCTGGGGATTTTTTCGGGATGGCTCCAAGATTCTGTGAGGAATTGTTCCTCTGCGCCAATTCTAAAAAAGCATCCAAATATGCTTCTGTGTCTTCTAACGCTACCTCCTCTTCTTCTTCTTGTCATTCCTGATTTTCCAATCTCAAGCCTTTTCTTCCCCTATCTTCCAAACGTTCCATTAAGGTTCGGGTTGAAAGGTCTAGGATCTTCTGATGGTCTTCTCTTCCATTATTGAAGCTTCTAATCAGGGTTTCCGTAGTGGGATAGTCTCCCTTTTTTGACTTCCTTCCTTGATCGTTTCTTTTCATCTCTTCCGAATCCACCTCTTGTTGTCTTTTGCTTTTCATCGGTTGTTGATTCTCTCTTTCCCTTATATCAATATTTCTCTGTCTTTCTCCAATTTTGGGATGTATCCCTGGGGTGCCTATACTCTCCCAGCTGTCTTCCATCATTCCTTCTCCATGAATCTCCATTATTCATTCCTCTACTGTTTTCAGTATCATAGAACCTCCTTGTTGATTGCCCTGTAGAGTTCTGTGGTCGAGATCGATGGTAATTAATCTCACCTCTGGATGGTTCTTCGTTACGTCTATGGTCATCTAGGTACGGTCTTCTTCTTTCCTCCCTTCCCATCTGAGGTCTTCTATCTATTTTCCAATTTCTAATATCACCTTTATAGTCCTCATGATCTCTAGCGAACTTCTTCCTCTTTTGTTCTATTATTTCCTGTTCAGTTTTCTGTAGTTTAATATTCGTAAGATTTTCCAAATTCTTAAAATCCGCTAATTTTTCTATTGATTTAAATTTCCTTCTTATATCCTTAATTTCTCCCTCTATCTTTTTAATATTTTCTTCTCTATCTGCAATTATTAATTTCATCAGATTCACTGAACAGGTATCGAGGGTATCATCCCACCTTCTTATAAAATCTTCATTCTTTGATAAAGATGGGGCTTTTATTATTCTAAGACCTCTCGGAATCATTTGTTTTTCGATATATTTAGCTAGAGTGGTGCACTCCCACCATTGTTTAATCTCCTGTATTTCTAGTTTTTCTAATCTAGTGTATAAACTACAGAACGTGTCTTCTGTTGCCTCTATATTTACCACAACCAAGGAATAGAAAATGTGCAGAAGATTCTCATAAAGGAATCAAAAATGAAGGGGGATCAAATTGATTTCATATTGGAAGGGATAAGATTCACCCTAGAGCACAATTTTTTCTGGTATGGGGGTAAATACTACAGGCAAACCCAGGGAACAGCTATGGGTACGAATTTTGCGCCTTCCTATGCCAATCTTTTCCTTGCCCAATGGGAAAATGAGTATATATGGACAAACAATGAATACCTTCACAATTTGATTGTATGGGCAAGGTTTATAGATGATGTGTTCATCATTTGGAATGGGCCAAAGAAAGATCTGGAACGATTCATCATAGAGATAAATAAAAATGAATACAATCTGGAATTTACAAGGGAAATCAGCGAAACAAGTATAAACTTCCTAGACCTGACCATCTTCATTGAGAATAATCAGATTGAAACACGAACATTCAGCAAGGAAGTGGACTGTAAGAGTTACCTAGACTTCAAGAATAACCATCATCCAAAGTGGTTGGCCAATATCCCCAAAGGCCAGATAAGACGAATACGGAGAAATTGCACTAAGAGAGAAGATTATGAGACACAAGCATTGGATTTGATGAACAAATTTGGAGAAAAGAACTTTAGGAAAAATGATTTGGAGCAGAATAAGGATGAAGTGGACAAGATGAATAGAACTGACCTCCTTCGGTACAAAAGTAAGGGTGAGAGGAAGAAAGAGGATGTGATGTTCATAACGGGATATTCAGGTCAACGAAGACTTTTAGAAGAAAGCCTATACAAACATTGGCACATCCTTACTGCAGATGAAGAGCTTAAAGAACTTCTACCAGAGAGACCTAAAATAATCTATAGGAGGGCACCTACCCTGAAGAATAGCCTAGTGAGGAGCTATTGTAAGAACGATAGGAGGGACGAAACGACCTGGCTAAAAGATATGGAGCCGGGATTTTATAGGTGCAATAATTGTGTGATTTGCAGGAAAACGAAGAATATATCAACAAAACCAACAGTGAAATACAAATCCAATAGTACAGGAAAAGAATATAAAATAAAGGAGAAAATCACCTGCAACTCGAAGGGGGTGATTTACTTGATGACCTGCCCCTGTGGGCTTCAATATGTGGGGAAGACCTACCGGTGCCTTCAAATCAGAATAAACGAACATTTAAATAACATCAGGACTAAAAAGGACAATCACAGTGTTCCAGAACATTTCCTTAAAGTCCATGATGGCAACCCTGCGGCCCTGGAGTTTATTGGTATCAAATTAATACAAAAACCATGGAGAGGGGGAGACTGGAACAGTGCACTCCTTAAGGAAGAAGCAAGGATGATTTTCGAATTAGGGACTCTGATACCGAAAGGATTAAATATAGATTGGGAACGTTATCCCTTTCTAAAAGAATAGGATTTAAATAGCATAAGAATAAAAGTAAGGGGAATGAGGTGGGAGTTGTGTATACCTAACTCCACCTCTAGGCACTGTTATGTGTATGTCTATTGTTGTGTGTATGTCTATTGTTTGTGGATTAAATGTTTTCATATATGACATGACATTCCTGAGTAAGAGTAAAAATAAAAATACACTATAAAAGAATGGTCGGGAAGTAGAGATTGCAGAGAAAGAAGGGACGATGTGTGTATCTATAACAGAACGTTTTTTCTTCCAATATGAGACCATGTAGATACAGTAATAAGCAAACATCACAATGTGATCGAAAAATACAAATAAACAACAGAAGAAAAATGGCCAATAAAAGACACTCCTTATTCACATTTTAAAGGAGCAATTGGAAAATGCTGGGAGCAGAAAAAACTACACCATCTGAGAGAACGAGGAGGTGATGCGACAAGAAGGTTCCCGTCACCATGGCAACTTGATGCTGAATGGAGTGTCATATGGACGGGAGCCACTGCCTCAAGAGTGACGCGATGCGGGGAAGCTACGCGACGCAGGGAAGCTACTATACACCAAGCCGGGTTACCATGACAACAAACGGAAGAGACAGGAAGCGGAAGTGACGTGACGCGACGAGAGATCGCGGTAACTATGACAACATAATGCTGAGCTGTGTGCAGCGAGAGGTGGCGAGGGGCGGAGAGACCCCGGTCGCCATGGTAACGTATGCCTGGGAGAGGTTAAAACACGGGGTAGAAGGTGCACTCGGCCATCCTGAGGAAGCCTGCTTAGACAGGCGAAACTAGTTGATCGCTGAAAGCACCTGCAACAGTCTGCCGGCAGACACCCGAACCTTTTTCTGAACCTGTGGCATCTGAGTAAGTTTTGCATATACTTTACTCTTGGTCATGAATGTTGATTTGCTCTGGACCTGCAACTTTTGAGCAAAATCTGCATACACTTTATTCCTGGCTATAAATACTGAACTGCTTTGGACCTGTGGCATTTGAGTAAACCTGCACCCTTGGTCATGAATACTGACTGGTTCTGGACCTGTGGCTTTTAAGTGAGTCTACATATGGTTTATTCCTGGCTAGGAACTCTGATGTATAATATGCTGATGCAATCAAAGGACCAACCATTACAGTGAACAGAACCATTGTGATCCAATTTTTAACATACCACTTTATTTCTGGAAATCCAGGATTCATTCCTTCTAGTTAGGAATGGGAATGTGATTGGAAATTATAATCGTGGACTTTTAATGAAGTTAAACAGCTGGAAATAGCCTACTGTTTAAAGTATATGTTTTATGTTTTGTTTTGTGTTAAACGTATACCGGTATTAGGATCACGTTTTATTGAGTAATATTATTAGACAAAATTCTCCTATTTTTAGGTGTTGTTAACACTATACTCTAAATAAAGAAAACACTATTTTTATGAAAGAGGATTGTTATTGTACTTATTTATAAAATTGAATACCTCGACTAATATAGTAGGAAATATATTGATACACTTGAAAATTATAAGCGCTGGGAGATATTTTATTTTATTCACACTGGATATGTCCAATCTCAATTGATGTTGGAAGTTAAGCAGTGTTGTACCGGGTTAAATTCTCAGAGCGCAAGACCATCTGTGAATACCAGGTGGTGTAGATGAGCCAGATGGACAGTACACAAACAAGTACGTGGTACTGGCAAAAAAAGGTAAGTAGCAGCCTGGGGGCTACAGACATTCCATCTAGATCAGAGGATACCTTTTTCTTTTTGGATATCAGGTGGGGAAATCCTGATAACAAATACAAGTCTTCACGGCTATGGAGACCATTATCCGGAAAATTATGATTCCGGGGATTATGGACCATAGAAGAAAGGTGCCTGCTAATAAATCTGTTAGCACTTCAGGCCATATACTGGGTCCTGATTCAGGCATGGGACATTCGTAAAGGATGATCGGTCCAGATCTGCAAGGACAAGGAAATCGCAGTAGTGTACCTCAACTTTCAGAGAGGAGCACGCAGATAAATAGCAAGAAAAGAGGTAAATCACATACTAAAGTGTGCAGAACTCCATCTTCCAGCCTTGTCCTCAGGGTTTGTTTTTCGGGAGTCCTAAACTGAAGAGCTGATTTCTCAGTCGACACACCATTCAGGCAAATGAATGGGCTTTACACCCTAAAGTCGTGTCCGACTCGGGTAGATAAATGGGCTTGGCCAGAGATAATTCTCATGGTGTCCCATCTGAATAACAAAAGCCATAATCGGGTCAGGAACAAAGGAAGTGATCTATGTGAATGTCTTTTTAATGGGAATTTATTTCTCTTATGTGTTTCTCAAATCATCCTGCTACCCAGGATAGTGAGGAAAATACAACAAAGATGCCGGGAGTCTAATAAGCCCCGGCTTGGCCCAGAAGACGTTGGTACACTGATCTGCAGAAAATGTTGAATATCTTTTCTGTTTCCTCTTCGCCCAGATTAAGACAGGGTCCTTGATTATCATAGATATCTGGATCAAACTGGTCATGAATGTTGATTTGCTCTGGACCTGCAACTTTTGAGCAAAATCTGCATACACTTTATTCCTGGCTATAAATACTGAACTGCTTTGGACCTGTGGCATTTGAGTAAACCTGCACCCTTGGTCATGAATACTGACTGGTTCTGGACCTGTGGCTTTTAAGTGAGTCTACATATGGTTTATTCCTGGCTAGGAACTCTGATGTATAATATGCTGATGCAATCAAAGGACCAACCATTACAGTGAACAGAACCATTGTGATCCAATTTTTAACATACCACCTTATTTCTGGAAATCCAGGATTCATTCCTTCTAGTTAGGAATGGGAATGTGATTGGAAATTATAATCGTGGACTTTTAATGAAGTTAAACAGCTGGAAATAGCCTACTGTTTAAAGTATATGTTTTATGTTGTTTTGTTTTGTGTTAAACGTATACCGGTATTAGGATCACGTTTTATTGAGTAATATTATTAGACAAAATTCTCCTATTTTAGGTGTTGTTAACACTATACTCTAAATAAAGAAAACACTATTTTTATGAAAGAGGATTGTTATTGTACTTATTTATAAAATTGAATACCTCGACTAATATAGTAGGAAATATATTGATACACTTGAAAATTATAAGAGCTGGGAGATATTTTATTTATTCAGATTTTAAGAGGCTAGTGGAAAGCCTTTTTCTCCATAGCAGCTGTAAGTCAATCAAGTGAGGCGAATAAGCGCAGTCCTCAAATCCCCCCAGTCTCTTTGTTATATCTATATCCACACACGAGGACAGCAGCTAGTTTGCAGGAAGATGGCACTGAGTAGAGAAGAGCGAATTAGGGTTCTTAATGAACTCATACCTACCGCAGGTATACACCAAGTGGTAAGTATAGAGGCAACAGAAGACACGTTCTGTAGTCTATACACTAGATTAGAAAAACTAGAAATACAGGAGATTAAACAATGGTGGGAGTGCACCACTCTAGCTAAATATATTGAAAAACAAATGATTCCGAGAGGTCTTAGAATAATAAAAGCCCCATCTTTTTTATCAAAGAATGAAGATTTTATAAGAAGGTGGGATGATACCCTCGATACCTGTTCAGTGAATCTGATGAAATTAATAATTGCAGATAGAGAAGAAAATATTAAAAAGATAGAGGGAGAAATTAAGGATATAAGAAGGAAATTTAAATCAATAGAAAAATTAGCGGATTTTAAGAATTTGGAAAATCTTACGAATATTAAACTACAGAAAACTGAACAGGAAATAATAGAACAAAAGAGGAAGAAGTTCGCTAGAGACCATGAGGACTATAAAGGTGATATTAGAAATTGGAAAATAGATAGAAGACCTCAGATGGGAAGGGAGGAAAGAAGAAGACCGTACCTAGATGACCATAGACGTAACGAAGAACCATCCAGAGGTGAGATTAATTACCATCGATCTCGACCACAGAACTCTACAGGGCAATCAACAAGGAGGTTCTTTGATACTGAAAACAGTAGAGGAATGAATAATGGAGATTCATGGAGAAGGAAAGATGGAAGACAGCTGGGAGAGTACAGGCACCCCAGGGATACATCCCAAAGATTGGCATAGGAAGGCGCAAAATTCGTACCCATAGCTGTTCCCTGGGTTTGCCTGTAGTATTTACCCCCATACCAGAAAAAATTGTGCTCTAGGGTGAATCTTATCCCTTCCAATATGAAATCAATTTGATCCCCCTTCATTTTTGATTCCTTTATGAGAATCTTCTGCACATTTTCTATTCCTTGGTTGTGGTAAATATAGAGGCAACAGAAGACACGTTCTGTAGTTTATACACTAGATTAGAAAAACTAGAAATACAGGAGATTAAACAATGGTGGGAGTGCACCACTCTAGCTAAATATATCGAAAAACAAATGATTCCGAGAGGTCTTAGAATAATAAAAGCCCCATCTTTTTTATCAAAGAATGAAGATTTTATAAGAAGGTGGGATGATACCCTCGATACCTGTTCAGTGAATCTGATGAAATTAATAATTGCAGATAGAGAAGAAAATATTAAAAAGATAGAGGGAGAAATTAAGGATATAAGAAGGAAATTTAAATCAATAGAAAAATTAGCGGATTTTAAGAATTTGGAAAATCTTACGAATATTAAACTACAGAAAACTGAACAGGAAATAATAGAACAAAAGAGGAAGAAGTTTGCTAGAGACCATGAGGACTATAAAGGTGATATTAGAAATTGGAAAATAGATAGAAGACCTCAGATGGGAAGGGAGGAAAGAAGAAGACCGTACCTAGATGACCATAGACGTAACGAAGAACCATCCAGAGGTGAGATTAATTACCATCGATCTCGACCACAGAACTCTACAGGGCAATCAACAAGGAGGTTCTATGATACTGAAAACAGTAGAGGAATGAATAATGGAGATTCATGGAGAAGGAAAGATGGAAGACAGCTGGGAGAGTACAGGCACCCCAGGGATACATCCCAAAATTGGAGAAAGACACAGAGAAATATTGATATAAGGGAAAGAGAGAATCCACAACCGATGAAAAGCAAAAGACAACAAGAGGTGGATTCGGAAGAGATGAAAAGAAACGATCAAGGAAGGAAGTCAAAAAAGGGAGACTATCCCACTACGGAAACCCTGATTAGAAGCTTCAATAATGGAAGAGAAGACCATCAGAAGATCCTAGACCTTTCAACCCGAACCTTAATGGAACGTTTGGAAGATAGGGGAAGAAAAGGCTTGAGATTGGAAAATCAGGAATGACAAGAAGAAGAAGAGGAGGTAGCGTTAGAAGACACAGAAGCATATTTGGATGCTTTTTTAGAATTGGCGCAGAGGAACAATTCCTCACAGAATCTTGGAGCCATCCCGAAAAAATCCCCAGATTCAATAACAAAAAGAAGAAGAAGACGAAAAAGAAGCTCATCATCAACAAACGGGGAAAGCGAGGAGGAGCAAAAAGCAGGGCAAAAGAAAAAACAAAAGAAATACAACAACAAAAAAGTTGCACGAAGGGGGATATTCAACATAAGCAAGTATAAATTGACCCCCTCTGAAGTGAAAATCCTGGAGAAAGGACTGAAATTTGCTCCGACAAATACTCTTAATAAATTTGATACAATGATAGATCTCCAAAAATTTATTAGGACCATTACATTGAAAAAGTTCTTCAAAAGAAATAAACAAAAAATAAACATGGAGAAAGGAATGGAGCCAGAATCATACGAACACTCAGGTCTTCGAAATAAATCCACCTTCTATCCTGCACAATTAAAAGGTCACTTACTAAGCACCTTTCAAAAATTAGTAGAGGAAGACATTAAAAGAATCCCTGAGAAGATGGAGGAAAAAAGGAAGTGGAATCTAAGTGTGATGGAGAAAAAAGCCTTGAAGAGCCTTAAACAGAATGATGAGATTGTGATCAAGCAAGCAGATAAGGGGGGGGGGGGGGGTGTATCACAATTATGGATAAAGGAAATTATGATAAGGAATGTCTGAGATTATTGCAAGATACCGATACATACCAACAACTACAAAAGAATCCCATGGAAGAATATAAGAAAGACCTTGAGAAGATCCTGAAGAATGCATTGGGAAAAGGTATACTTACGAAAGAGGAGTTTAAGTACATATATCCGGAACATCCAAAAGTGGCCCTGTTCTTCCAATTACCAAAAATCCATAAAAACCTGAACACCCCTCCAGGAAGGCCAATAGTGGCAGGAATTCAGTCATTAACATCCCATCTATCATGCTATATTGATGTCTTTTTGAAGAATTTAGTGAGTAAACAACAGAGTTATATTAAAGACACGATACAGATTCTGGATACATTAAGTAGGATAGAATGGAAAGAAGGGTACCTATTGGCTACATGTGATGTGAAATCGCTCTATACTTCAATTCGACACAACCAAGGAATAGAAAATGTGCAGAAGATTCTCATAAAGGAATAAAAAATGAAGGGGGATCAAATTGATTTCATACTGGAAGGGATAAGATTCACCCTAGAGCACAATTTTTTCTGGTACGGGGGTAAATACTACAGGCAAACCCAGGGAACAGCTATGGGTACGAATTTTGCGCCTTCCTATGCCAATCTTTTCCTTGCCCAATGGGAAAATGAGTATATATGGACAAACAATGAATACCTTCACCATTTGATTGTATGGGCAAGGTTTATAGATGATGTGTTCATCATTTGGAATGGGCCAAAGAAAGATCTGGAACGATTCATCATAGAGATAAATAAAAATGAATACAATCTGGAATTTACAAGGGAAATCAGCGAAACAAGTATAAACTTCCTAGACCTGACCATCTTCATTGAGAATAATCAGATTGAAACACGAACATTCAGCAAGGAAGTGGACTGTAACAGTTACCTAGACTTCAAGAGTAACCATCATCCAAAGTGGTTGGCCAATATCCCCAAAGGCCAGATAAGATGAATACGGAGAAATTGCACTAAGAGAGAAGATTATGAGACACAAGCATTGGATTTGATGAACAAATTTGGAGAAAAGAACTTTAGGAAAAATGATTTGGAGCAGAATAAGGGTGAAGTGGACAAGATGAATAGAACTGACCTCCTTCGGTACAAAAGTAAGGGTGAGAGGAAGAAAGAGGATGTGATGTTCATAACGGGATATTCAGGTCAATGAAGACTTTTAGAAGAAAGCCTATACAAACATTGGCACATCCTTACTGCAGATGAAGAGCTTAAAGAACTTCTACCAGAGAGACCTAAAATAATCTATAGGAGGGCACCTACCCTGAAGAATAGCCTAGTGAGGAGCTATTGTAAGAACGATAGGAGGGACGAAACGACCTGGCTAAAAGATATGGAGCCGGGATTTTATAGGTGCAATAATTGTGTGGTTTGCAGGAAAACAAAGAATATATCAACAAAACCAACAGTGAAATACAAATCCAATAGTACAGGAAAAGAATATAAAATAAAGGAGAAAATCACCTGCAACTCGAAGGGGGTGATTTACTTGATGACCTGCCCCTGTGGGCTTCAATATGTGGGGAAGACCTACCGGTGCCTTCAAATCAGAATAAACGAACATTTAAATAACATCAGGACTAAAAAGGACAATCACAGTGTTCCAGAACATTTCCTTAAAGTCCATGATGGCAACCCTGCGGCCCTGGAGTTTATTGGTATCAAATTAATACAAAAACCATGGAGAGGGGGAGACTGGAACAGTGCACTCCTTAAGGAAGAAGCAAGGATGATTTTCGAATTAGGGACTCTGATACCGAAAGGATTAAATATAGATTGGGAACTTTATCCCTTTCTAAAAGAATAGGATTTAAATAGCATAAGAATAAAAGTAAGGGGAATGAGGTGGGAGTTGTGTATACCTAACTCCACCTCTAGGCACTGTTATGTGTATGTCTATTGTTGTGTGTATGTCTATTGTTTGTTGATTAAATGTTTTCATATATGACATGACATTCCTGAGTAAGAGTAAAAATAAAAATACACTATAAAAGAATGGTCGGGAAGTAGAGATTGCAGAGAAAGAAGGGACGATGTGTGTATCTAGAACAGAACGTTTTTTCTTCCAATATGAGACCATGTAGATACAGTAATAAGCAAACATCACAATGTGATCGAAAAATACAAATAAACAGAAGAAAAATGGCCAATAAAAGACACTCCTTATTCACATTTTAAAGGAGCAATTGGAAAATGCTGGGAGCAGAAAAAACTACACCATCTGAGAGAACGAGGAGGTGATGCGACAAGAAGGTTCCCGTCACCATGGCAACTTGATGCTGAATGGAGTGTCATATGGACGGGAGCCACTGCCTCAAGAGTGACGCGATGCGGGGAAGCTACTATACACCAAGCCGGGTTACCATGACAACAAACGGAAGAGACAGGAAGCGGAAGTGACGTGACGCGACGAGAGATCGCGGTAACTATGACAACATAATGCTGAGCTGTGTGCAGCGAGAGGTGGCGAGGGGCGGAGAGACCCCGGTCGCCATGGTAACGTATGCCTGGGAGAGGTTAAAACACGGGGTAGAAGGTGCACTCGGCCATCCTGAGGAAGCCTGCTTAGACAGGCGAAACTAGTTGATCGCTGAAAGCACCTGCAACAGTCTGCCGGCAGACACCCGAACCTTTTTCTGAACCTGTGGCATCTGAGTAAGTTTTGCATATACTTTACTCTTGGTCATGAATGTTGATTTGCTCTGGACCTGCAACTTTTGAGCAAAATCTGCATACACTTTATTCCTGGCTATAAATACTGAACTGCTTTGGACCTGTGGCATTTGAGTAAACCTGCACCCTTGGTCATGAATACTGACTGGTTCTGGACCTGTGGCTTTTAAGTGAGTCTACATATGGTTTATTCCTGGCTAGGAACTCTGATGTATAATATGCTGATGCAATCAAAGGACCAACCATTACAGTGAACAGAACCATTGTGATCCAATTTTTAACATACCACCTTATTTCTGGAAATCCAGGATTCATTCCTTCTAGTTAGGAATGGGAATGTGATTGGAAATTATAATCGTGGACTTTTAATGAAGTTAAACAGCTGGAAATAGCCTACTGTTTAAAGTATATGTTTTATGTTTTGTTTTGTGTTAAACGTATACCGGTATTAGGATCACGTTTTATTGAGTAATATTATTAGACAAAATTCTCCTATTTTTAGGTGTTGTTAACACTATACTCTAAATAAAGAAAACACTATTTTTATGAAAGAGGATTGTTATTGTACTTATTTATAAAATTGAATACCTCGACTAATATAGTAGGAAATATATTGATACACTTGAAAATTATAAGCGCTGGGAGATATTTTATTTTATTCACACTGGATATGTCCAATCTCAATTGATGTTGGAAGTTAAGCAGTGTTGTACCGGGTTAAATTCTCAGAGCGCAAGACCATCTGTGAATACCAGGTGGTGTAGATGAGCCAGATGGACAGTACACAAACAAGTACGTGGTACTGGCAAAAAAAGGTAAGTAGCAGCCTGGGGGCTACAGACATTCCATCTAGATCAGAGGATACCTTTTTCTTTTTGGATATCAGGTGGGGAAATCCTGATAACAAATACAAGTCTTCACGGCTATGGAGACCATTATCCGGAAAATTATGATTCCGGGGATTATGGACCATAGAAGAAAGGTGCCTGCTAATAAATCTGTTAGCACTTCAGGCCATATACTGGGTCCTGATTCAGGCATGGGACATTCGTAAAGGATGATCGGTCCAGATCTGCAAGGACAAGGAAATCGCAGTAGTGTACCTCAACTTTCAGAGAGGAGCACGCAGATAAATAGCAAGAAAAGAGGTAAATCACATACTAAAGTGTGCAGAACTCCATCTTCCAGCCTTGTCCTCAGGGTTTGTTTTTCGGGAGTCCTAAACTGAAGAGCTGATTTCTCAGTCGACACACCATTCAGGCAAATGAATGGGCTTTACACCCTAAAGTCGTGTCCGACTCGGGTAGATAAATGGGCTTGGCCAGAGATAATTCTCATGGTGTCCCATCTGAATAACAAAAGCCATAATCGGGTCAGGAACAAAGGAAGTGATCTCTGTGAATGTCTTTTTAATGGAAATTTATTTCTCTTATGTGTTTCTCAAATCATCCTGCTACCCAGGATAGTGAGGAAAATACAACAAAGATGCCGGGAGTCTAATAAGCCCCGGCTTGGCCCAGAAGGCGTTGGTACACTGATCTGCAGAAAATGTTGAATATCTTTTCTGTTTCCTCTTCGCCCAGATTAAGACAGGGTCCTTGATTATCATAGATATCTGGATCAAACTGTTTTGATGGCGTGGCTTTTGAAATCTATATACTGAGGTCCAGAGGATTCTCACAAATGCTCAGAACAAGGAAAAATTTCCTTGACTCGTAATATCACCAAATATGGCAAGCTTATATTCATTGGTGCAATGAAGGAGGTATGGACCCGAAATCTTGCAGTTTCCAGTGTTTTAGCATTCCTTCAAACAGGAATGGATAAAGAATACAGATAGTGGTCACCAGCACTAGGTTGTAGGAAATAAAAATGATACTCTGATTTAAAACAAACTCAGGACGGTAGGTAATGTTGAAAGAAATATGTAATAAATTTAATAAAAGTAATATTTTTAAAAATCACAATGCCTAAACATCATAGTTAAAAGTTAAATGATCATATAAAGTGGCACATCCACATATACCCTCAATACAGGTTTAATCATACCCCGGCTAGGACTTCCTCTGGAATTAGGTCCATGAGCTTATTTTAGGAGAATTTGATGAAAGCAATGGAGTAATGGAATGTCCCTTTTAAGCATACCAATGCAGGCGTTTCAAGCGGATAGGGAAATCTCCAATTTCTCCTCAAATGGAAGTGTCCAGGGAAATGCTGTCCAATTAGTGCCGTATGGGTAATGAAGATGAAAAAAGTCCAGCGATGTTGAGGGTTATTTTGAGGATGTGTCCGGCAGTCTCTAACTCAACGCGTTTCGCTGGTGTTGACACCCAGCTTCCTCAGGAGTGAATGTTAGAGTGCTGTCCTTGGGCTCCTTATAAACCCTGGGCAATTTGATAAAATTCTAGGCACCTGATAAACAATTTTTTCAACAAAAACCTGACCGTCCAAAAGTAGAAAAATAATACACTGTTCGTGTTAATATTGGTCTCACATGTGTATATATTATTTTATATCTAAAAACGAGTATTAGAAAGTATTTAAAAATATATCTTTATTTTGAATATAGTTTCCTACTAGTCCGGTCATGTGACTGAAATTGGTCACATGATCCGTTTGTTGTAACTGATAGGTCCTTACAGGTCAGGTTGCTGTGACTCCGATCACGTGATCAGTCACGTGTATCGATGTCACGCGCCTCGCGACGTGGTGGGGGCCGCCGGCTTTACATGGCGAGTGCGGGCGTGTGCGCGCCTGGCGAGTGCGGGCGTGTGCGCGCCTGGCGAGTGCGGGCGTGTGCGCGCCTGGCGCATGCGCACCAACAAAGCAGAATGACGATTTGGGTCAGACTAGCCATCTGACCTGTAAGGACCTATCAGTTACAACAAACGGATCATGTGACCAATTTCAGTCACATGACCGGACTAGTAGGAAACTATATTCAAAATAAAGATATATTTTTAAATACTTTCTAATACTCGTTTTTAGATATAAAATAATATATACACATGTGAGACCAATATTAACACGAACAGTGTATTATTTTTCTACTTTTGGACGGTCAGGTTTTTGTTGAAAAAATTGTTTATCAGGTGCCTAGAATTTTATCAAATTGCCCAGGGTTTATAAGGAGCCCAAGGACAGCACTCTAACATTCACTCCTGAGGAAGCTGGGTGTCAACACCAGCGAAACGCGTTGAGTTAGAGACTGCCGGACACATCCTCAAAATAACCCTCAACATCGCTGGACTTTTTTCATCTTCATTACCCATACGGCACTAATTGGACAGCATTTCCCTGGACACTTCCATTTGAGGAGAAATTGGAGATTTCCCTATCCGCTTGAAACGCCTGCATTGGTATGCTTAAAAGGGACATTCCATTACTCCACTGCTTTCATCAAATTCTCCTAAAATAAGCTCATGGACCTAATTCCAGAGGAAGTCCTAGCCGGGGTATGATTAAACCTGTATTGAGGGTATATGTGGATGTGCCACTTTATATGATCATTTAACTTTTAACTATGATGTTTAGGCATTGTGATTTTTAAAAATATTACTTTTATTAAATTTATTACATATTTCTTTCAACATTACCTACCGTCCTGAGTTTGTTTTAAATCAGAGTATCATTTTTATTTCCTACAACCTAGCGCTGGTGACCACTATCTGTATTGTTTATCTATTTCATTGAGGATTTACCACCTCATACACCAGCAGCTTCCTGACAGCGCACTCTATCTATTTTCTTTATAGGAATGGATAAAGGGTTAGCGGTGGCTTCCTTGGAAATACAGGTGTCAGCATTTACTGTATGGTTCCGAAAGAAAAATGCCAAATTGTAGGATGTGCGCACTTTTTTTCCCAGGGAATGCTGCGCATTCAACCTTCCATTTTTCTTACTACAGGATCAGGGAATCTAAATCTAGTCCTCAAAGCCTGTCAAGTTGCTCTGTTTAAACCACTAAGTGAAGTGGATTTTAAATGGTTGACAGCTAAAGTTCTCGTTCGGCTGACTATGGCATCAGCTAGAAGAGTGTCGGATTTAGGAGCACTGTCATGTTAATCTCCTTTTTTGATGTTATCCAGATAAAGTAGTTCTCAGAACTAGGTCTGGGTATCTTCCTAAGGGGTGATCTATATTCCACCTTAATGAAGATATTATGGTCCCGATTTTTCAGGAATCAGGGTTTTTCTGCGGGAGATGCGTCACTGGACGTAGTCCGGGCATTAAGGATCTACATGGATCGTACCAGTGCCATTAGAAAGACAAATTCTCTTTTCGTCCTCTACGGTTTTCACAACAGGAAATGGCCTGCTACTAAACAGACGCTAGCAAGATGGCTTCGAATGACGATTTCAGAAGCATATTCTTAAGCTTATCTCCCTGTCCCGGCTAATGTCTCTGCTCACTCTACATTTAAGGAAGGTCTTTCATGGGTAGCACAATATTGTGCTTGAGCAGAACAGATATGTAAGGCAGCCACATGGCTTCCAATAAACACATTCAATCAGACACTATGCCTGGGATATCATTGCCTCTCATGATGCTCAATTCGGGCGTAAGGTTCTCTTAATAATCAGGAGCGTCCCCACCACTAAAAATTGCTTTGGGAAGTCCCAATGTTATCCTGTGGATAACCTGTGGACCCTGCCGGAGAAATATATGTTATGGTAAGAACTTACCGTTGATAACGGTATTTCTCCTATGTCCACAGGTTTCCACAGGGATCCCACCCTGACGCACCTGGTTTGAGATTCGTTATACTCACTAAACTCTTCCCTTTTGCATGGGAGAGTGTGCATGTGTGTTTTTTTCGCCTGAATAGGGTTCTATATAATGCTCCTGCCTAAATGCTTTGGAAACAACTGTTTTGACTGAGTCAGTGGGCGGGATTATATGGACGAGCCCGTTGCATTCTGGGAGGCCAAAAAGCTTGTGATCGTTTGGTGCCAATCCGCTGTCGCTCCATCATATCCCAATGTTATCCTGTGGACATAGGAGAAATACCGTTATCAACGGTAAGTTCTTACCATAATGTATATGTCGACCATGTTGATCTAAAGACTGGATACCAGATATTCTATCCTCCCACTGGTTTTCAGTTTGGGAGACTTTCTCCACACAGACACTCCAACAAATGTTTAAAATACAGCATGTGACATAATATTAATTACATCCCCCACCTCCATGATTTGTTTGTGTACATCCCATTGTAATGGCTGTCATGGATACTGAGGAAGAAAACTGCAGGTTATACTCACCAATAATTTGTTTTCTTCTAAATACTTTGTGACAGCCTAAATTTATCACTTGCATTGTTTCTGAGATTATGGTTTTCTAGAGACAGCTTGGGAAGCCACTCAGACATGAGGGGAAAAGGAGGAGTTTTAAAAACTACCTGTCTTTACCTAACTAGTATAGAGCTTAACCCATTTTAAGATTACTATGGAGTATTTTGTGGAAAAGGTAATATTGGGGAGCATAATCCATACATGGAGACCCTGAGTCCGCACGATTTGGACTTAAATGCAAATATGTTTAAAAACTAATGCATTTCACACCCAAATAAAGAGTTGAAAATACTCTACATGTCATTTTAGAATTAAGAGTACAAACACATTTCATTATGGAAACTCAGGTGTGCTCTACACAAAAGACATTCAACATCCCAGTGATGTTAGCTGTTGGATATGCATTTCTCTGTCAGGTTAGGTTTAGGCTTATGTCTTACTCTGTTGTATCCATGTCTAGGGGCGTTGAGAATGGGTTGTAGCGATTACCCGGGCTCGGGACTCTGAAGGGGCCCAGGGTTACAAGGAAACATAGCCACACCCCCACTAACATATTTAGTTAAGAGAACGAATACCTGTGGTAGGGATGGCCATTGACCATCAATGATTTATGGTCAATGTTGACCTCACCCCCAAGGTTCTGATTGGTCCACGGGCCCACTGTGAAAGTACAGGGATGACCATCTACTGCAGGTCTAGCCAACCCACATGCCATATCACTATCAATGGTAATAATCAGTGGCATGTACACTTATGGTCATCCCTAACTTGAGGGGGTGTAGCCACACCTATTCCTATATCCCCACCCAACAAGCGCCCATTCAATCCCGGACTGTCAAAGAGAGCTGTTAAAACTAAAGCTTGTGGTGTATGGTGCAGTGCTACTTTTTGGACCTAAAGAAATAATTGGTGATGACAGATAAAGGGGGGAAGCCTAGCCACCATAACTGTCTGCAGAGCTTGTCATTTGAAGCAAAAGGCCATTGAAAATTACCTTCATTACTAAAGAAGAAATAAACAAGTTTTAAAGCATCAAGCTCTCATTTCAACACTGACCTGAGGGATCAAGTGGAAGTTTCCAAAATAAATTCTCCACCACCTTTTTATGGAAAGATTGGTCATCGAATGTATCTGGAAAAATGAAATTGAAAGGTCCTTTATTACAGATAAGCTAGCCTGTTATCCTTCCTCTTTCAATAAAAGAAATACAGAAAGAAAAAGATACTTTAAGAGTGCAAATGCCTCTGATGGTAATGGAAACATCTTTTATCTTTAATCATATCATACATAAAATAAATGTTATTATATGAAACCAACAAGTCTGTCATGAGCGTTCAGTGGCATTTCAGACGAAACTTGTGAGAGACCAAACGGTAAGATGGTTTTAACAATTTTAAGACACAAGCTGCATTTGTAAACTAAAATCATCTGGGCGTCCTTCAACAGGAGAAGAAGCAGTTGAGCGTGTTCAAGGAAGTCTTGCAAGGAGCTCTCAGAAATCCACCTAACCATCAAGCTGAGAACTTTGTATCACACGGGTTCTATGTAAACATTTGCAAAAGAGACTATACCATCTGCAAATGCTGCAAGCTCTGAAGAGCAGTGACTTAAGCTGGTAGACACTGGCCAATATGTCAGCCATTTAAGCGAACTGTGATATATCACGAGTCTGTTGGCAGGTGTGTACACCCAATATATCTGTAAACAGCATCGTTCACATACATATCGCGTCGACTGTGCAGCACAACCGATGTCAGATATATCCCATCTGGCTGTGCGTACAGGTGGTCTGCTGCCCGCCCATACAGTTGGGTGGGCACATTTTAACTACTCACCCAGCTGGGGATCCTCACCGACAAGTTGAGTGTCCGATCGGTAACTGTACACTTACCTTGATCGGCCACTCGACTGGCGCTACGACGGGTCTGCCAACGAGTCGGTCAGGTGTCTACCCAGCCTTAGACCTGTGAATAACTTTCTGTGACAATCTGTTCTGCTAATGGAAGAGAGCAGTTTCCCTGGGAAGGTGAACAAACATAACATGAGATTCGAGTACTGAAAGTCTCCATGCATTTTTGCAACACGAACGTGATTCCCCTAAACCTAATCTCTTATGTTCTATTTATAATTTAAAGCTTTATGCCCCTTTTTCTTCGCAGAAGCCAATGTTATAGGAGCTACCTACCTTGACAACTATGGCTCTTCCTACAGCTGGAAGAAGACAGTGCTGACTCATCTTACAACAGGATGGTGCCTCTCCTCGTTACCATAACAATGTTTGGGGCCACCTCAATAACCAGTTTCCACAAAGATCAGTTGTCCATGCATCTGTGGTGGACATCAAGTTCCCCAAATCTCATCATTTGTGATTTCTTCTTGTGGGGTTTCATCAAAGATTGTTTGTACCACCACTTGCAACAACAGTGTTTGATTTGCATTCGCGCATCAGAGCAGACATTATAGAAATTAACCCACACATGCTACAAAGGGTTTGGGAGGAATGTAATGTGTGCTGTGCTACGTATGGAGCGCACATTAAACATTTGTAATTTGTCTGAAAGAAACGTAATAAGTTTTCCATTTCAGTACTTGTGTTTACCTGCATTGCAATAAAAGTGACATGAACAACATTATCTTGGTACAATGACACCTGTCAAGGGATGGGATATATTTAAGCAGCAAGTGAAGTCCGTTTTTGAGGTTGATGTGTTGGAAGCAGGATAAATGGCCTTGTGTCAGGATTTGAGCAAGTTTGACAAGAGCGAAATTGTGATGACTAGATGATCATCTCCAGAACTGTCTTATGGGGTATTCCTGATATGCAGTGGTTAGTACCTACTAAAAGTGTTCCAAGGAAGGACAACCGGTGAAACAGCAAAAGGATCATGGGTTCCCAAGGCTTATTGATGCATGCGGGGAGGAAAGCTAATACGTCTCATGCTATCCCACAGAAAAACTACTATAGCAAATTGCAGAACAAAATTAATGCTAGCTATGATAAAAGGGTGTCAGAACACACAATGCATCACAGCTTGCTGTGTATAGTTCTGAGTAGCTAGAAACATTCAGTGTCCATGCTGACCCGTCAACCACCAAAAGCGACTACAATAGGCACGTGTTAAAAGTGGACCATGGAGCAATGGAAAAATGTGGCCTGGTCTGATGAATCATGTTTTCTTTTACATTATGTGGATGGTTGCAGAGGTGTAACTCCCAGAAGCAATGGAGACGCCTGCCTCCGGGCTCCAAACCCTATATGGGCACCTGCATTTACAGCAGCACCTTTGTGGTTCACAGCACGATCCAAGTGTGACAGTTGCTTTTCCAATGAGCCGCTGTCCGGTCACGTGGCCATACTCTCTGACGGACAGTGAGGTGTGGTCACGTGACCGGGAGTATGACGTTCCCTATCACGTGCTACTAGATGGAGACACGGAGCTAGAGTGTAGGCCCCATTGACAGCCATCGTCCGGTCATGTCAAAAAGGAAAATAATCAAAAACCCAAGGCGCAATCTCACTTATGCAGCTGATTGAGCAAGTAAAGGCCACTTAGCCCTCATATAGATACAACAGACAAATGAAAAAAGCTCAAATAAAAGCGCTCAGTGTAGTTTCATATAACTGAAATGATACTTAATGTCCATATGATTATGTATGAAATAGTCCAATCCCAAGATGATTCCTCCTGTTGTGGTATGAGGACGATCAAATATCCTACTCCATAGGACGTATCAAAGTGATATGTAACAAAAGCAGAAATAACACATTATGGTGTAGTACGTCTTTAAATGCTGAAAATGAACGTGCAGCTAGAAAAAAACAGATTTTCAAAGGAGATGGATGGCGTACCCCACTCACAATCAATATAGCTAGTCTCCGCACATAAAGGTATCTTTCACTCCACCATAAACTGTAAGTCAAACGTGTATTACGATGCGTACCATTACTCACTCAGAAAAAGATGTAAATCCTCACATAACGGTTTCTTTGTGTGTAGCTCCAAGAATATTCATAAAAAAGTGTTATAATTAAAAACACTTTATTACAAAATTAAAAGGTTATTTTTACACAAGCAGGGGACCTTGACTCCTGAGGGATCTCCTCCCAGACCTGGACTAAAGCATCCGCCAACTCCTGGACAGTCTGTGGTGCAACGTGGCGTTGGTGGATGGAGCGAGACATGATGTCCCAGATGTGCTCAATTGGATTCAGGTCTGGGGAACGGGCGGGCCAGTCCATAGCATCAATGTCTTCGTCTTGCAGGAACTGCTGACACACTCCAGCCACATGAGGTCTAGCATTGTCTTGCATTAGGAGGAAACCAGGGCCAACCGCACCAGCATATGGTCTCACAAGGGGTCTGAGGATCTCATCTCGGTACCTAATGGCAGTCAGGCTACCTCTGGCGAGCACATGGAGGGCTGTGCGGCCCCCAAAAGAAATGCCACACCGCACCATTAATGGCCCACTGCCAAACCGGTCATGCTGGAGGATGTTGCAGGCAGCTGAACATTCTCCTTGGCGTCTCCAGACTCTGTCACATGCTCAGTGAGAACCTGCTTTCATCTGTGAAGAGCACAGGGCGCCAGTGGCGAATTTGCCAATCTTGGTGTTCTCTGGCAAATGCCAAACAACCTGTACGGTGTTGGGCTGTAAACACAACCCCCACCTGTGGACGTCGGGCCCTCATACCACCCTCATGGAGTCTGTTTCTGATCGTTTGAGTAGACACATGCACATTTGTGGCTTGCTGGAGGTCATTTTGCAGGGCTCTGGCAGTGCTCCTCCTGTTCCTCCTTGCATAAAGGTGGAGGTAGCGGTCCTGCTGCTGGGTTGTTGCCCTCCTACGGCCTCCTCCATGTCTCCTGATGTACTGGCCTGTCTCCTGGTAGCGCCTCCATGCTCTGGACACTACGCTGACAGACACAGCAAACCTTCTTGCCACAGCTCGCATTGATGTGCCATCCTGGATGAGTTGCACTACTTGAGCCACTTGTGTGGGTTGTAGGGAGGTCATACAGGCACGTGGAGGCCACACACACTACTGAGCCTCATTTTGACTTGTTTTAAGGACATTACATCAAAGTTGGATCAGCCTGTGGTGTGTTTTTCCACTTTAATTTTGAGTGTGACTCCAAATCCAGACCTCCATGGGTTAATAAATTTGATTTTCATTGATAATTTTTGTGTGATTTTGTTGTCAGCACATTCATCTATGTAAAGAACAAAGTATTTAATAAGAATATTTAATTCATTCAGATCTAGGATGTGTTATTTTAGGGTACCCTTTATTTTTTTGAGCAGTATATATATATATACATATATATATATATAGCAGACTTGGAAAACTGCGGCACTCGTAATTGATGAAGGAAGAAACACTTTATTGTGTCATGTTCAAGTTAAAAATGTCATATGTGGCCAACGTTTCGGTGCCAAGCACCGTTGTCAAGGCTGGCATACAAGAAAGAACAAACATAACATTTAGAAAACACTCACCTAAATAGATGATAAGACACTGCCCAGCGGGAGAGCCGGGTCCGGCGTTCACATCCGCCCGCCTCGGCCGCCGATACGTCACGTCCGGTGACGTCAAGCAACATCCGCTTTGGTTACCATGGCGCCGCGTCCGGTTTCCCTGGCAACGCGTCTGTAAGCCGGGCCAACAGCAGGGTGTTACTGACTCATCTCCCCGGCCCTCACCGCAGGCATCTACACTAAAACAGAAACAAAAATACATAATCACAGCATGGGAGGAACAAGGGACATTTCTATATGCTAATATTTAGTAATATATAACAAATAACTCATTGCTGTGAATAATGTATATGGAGGATGGCAAGTGATCACACAGACCATAGTAACCACAATCAATAACTGAACCAAAATTACCGAGGTTAACTTATTTGGAATGCATGTCCTGTTGCAGGGACCTAGATGTTACCCAAAATCAAGGAGCACACTAACCAAATCATGTAAAGCTATAGGACATTATTTAAAGGAGACAAATAATATATTGTGACGACCTCTCAACGAGGTTATCACCTAAACACATTCCAATTCAAACGTTCATTAAGTCTATGAGGAGCCACGGTGTTCAAAACATGGATCCATCTACTTTCACACTTAAGCAGTTTGCCGTCCCTATCACCACCCCTAAGGGACGCTGGTATGTGGCAAAAGCCTAAAATGATTTATTAGTGGTGAGTGCCTATACCCATTTTATATATATATATATATATATATATATATAATCACACCTACAGGCTCCCAGTGCCTGTTGCAGCTCCAATTTCTTGCACCAGTCCCGTAATTTCTAGCACTTTGTTAAGAAAACATACTGAAATGCAAACTGGATCTCCACTAAGTATACAGGAGTCGTGACCCATGGGGTCACCACTATCTGGCACCAGGGCACTTACTGTACACCTCCGCAGGCTGTTGGTGGTGATCTCGCTTCTGCAGCACCTGGTGCCTCCAAACTTTGTGCAGCAGCTCCCCCTAAAGGTGAGTACACTGCTTTGTAGCATTCATAATGTATTTATACAGTGCATCCAGAAAGTATTCACAGCGGTTTACTTTTTCCACATTTTGTTATGTTACAGCCTTATTTCAAAATGGAATAAATTAATTTTTCCCTCAAAATTCTACACACAATACCCCATAATGACGTGAAAAAAATTTTTTTTTTTGATTTTTGCAAATTTATGAAAAATAAAAAACTAAGAAATCATACATTACATTAGTATTCACAGCTTTTGCCATGAAGCTCAAAATTAAGCTCAGGTGCATCCTGTTTCCACTGATCGTCCTTGAGATGTTTCTATAGCTTACTTGGAGTCCACCTGTGGTAAATTCAGTTGATTGGACATGATTTGGAAAGGCACACACCTGTCTATATAAGGTCCCACACTTGACAGTGCATGTCTGAGCACAAACCAAGCATGAAGTCAAATGAATTGTCTGTAGACCTCCGAGACAGGATTGTCTCGAGCCACAAATGTGGAGAAGGGTACAGAGAAACATCTGCTGCTTTGAAGGTCCCAGTGAGCAAAGTGGCCTCCATCATCAGTAAATACTGAATAGAAGAAGTTCGGAACCATCAGGATTCTTCCTAGAGTTGGCTGGCCGTTTAAACTGAGCAATCGGGGGAGAAGGGCCCTAGTCAGGGCCCTTCTGGTCACTCTGTCAGAGCTACAGCATTACTCTGTGGAGAGAGGAGAACCTTCCAGAAGGACAACCATCTCTGCAGCAAGCCACCAATCAGGCCTGTATGGTAGAGTGACCAGATGGAATCCACTCCTTAGTAAAAAGCACATGGTAGCCTGCCTGGAGTTTGCCAAAATGCACCTGAAGGACTCTCAGACCATGAGAAACAAAATTCTCTGGTCTGATGAGACAAAGATTGAACTCTTTGGCATGAATGCCAGGTGTCATGTTTGGAGGAAACCAGGCACCGCTCATCACCAGGCCAATACCATCCCTACAGTGAAGCATGGTGGTGGCAGCAGCATGCTGTGGGGATGTTTTTCAGTGGCAGGAACTGGGAGACTAGTCAGGATAGATGAAAAGATGAATGCAGCAATGTACAGAGACATTCTGGATGAAAACCTGCTCCAGAGCGCTCTTGACCTCAGACTGGGGCGACGGTTCATCTTTCAGCAGGACAACGACCCTAAGATATCAAAGGAGTGGCTTCAGGACAACTCTGTGAATGTCCTTGAGTGGCCAAGCCACAGCCCAGACTTGAATCCGATTAAACATCTCTGGAGAGATCTGAAAATGGCTGTGCACCAACGCTTCCCATCCAACCTGATGGAACTTGAGAGGTGCTGCAAAGAGGAATGGGCGAAACTGCCCAAAGATAGAAATGCCAAGCTTGTGGCATCATATTCAAAAAGACTTGAGACTGTAATTGCTGCCAAATGTGCATCAACAAAGTATTGAGCAAAGGCTGTGAATACATATGTACATGCGATTTCTTAATTTTTTATTTTTAATAAATTTGCTAAAATCTCAAAAATCTTTTTTCACATCATCATTAAGGGGTATTGGGGGTCATTCCGAGTTGTTCGCTCGCTAGCTGCTTTTAGCAGCATTGCAAACGATAGGCCGCCGCCCTCTGGGAGTGTATCTTCGCTTAGCAGAATAGCGAACGAAAGATTAGCAGAACTGCTACTAAATAATTTCCTGCAGTTTCTGAGTAGCTCCAGACCTACTCCTAGATTGCGATCAGCTCAGTCTGTTTAGTTCCTGGTTTGACGTCACAAACACGCCCTGCGTTCGGCCAGCCACTCCCCCATTTCTCCAGCCACTCCTGCATTTTTCCCTGCCACGCCTGCGTCTTTTTAGCACACTGCCGGAAAACGCTCAGTTACCTCCCAGAAACGCCCCTTTCCTGTCGATCACTCACCGATCAGCAGTGCGACTGAAAACCGCCGCATGAACACCAGCAAATCTGCTACGTTTTGTGTTAAATAACTTAGCGCATGCGCGCTGCGTACCATGCGCATTTTCCACCTAATCGCTGCATTGTGAAAAATGGCAACGAGCGAACAACTTGGAATGACCACCGTTGTGTGTAGAATTTTGAGGGAAAAAATAGGAATTTAATACCTACCGGTAATTCCTTTTCTCGCAGTCCATTGTGGATACTGGGGATCTGTACTTTAGTACCATGGGGTATAGATTGGGTCCACTGGAGCCTGGCACTTTAAAAACCTTTAGTGTGTGTATGTGTGTGCTGGCTCTCTCCTCTATGCCCCTCCTCCCAGACTCAGTCTAGGAAACTGTGCCTGATGAGACGGACACACCACAAGAAAAGAAAACCGGTACAACAGCAGTGAGGCACACAACCATAACCGAAATGAGGGCGCTAACCAGAGCAGAGGATAGCAACACCAACCTAACCAGGATAGTACAGCTATCCAAACAACATAAAGGGACCACAATGGCGGGCCAACCAAATACTTACTCAGGTAAGCAGGAATCAAAGCACTGATGCGGGCGCCCAGTATCCACTACGGACCACGAGAAAAGGAATTACCGGTAGGTATTAAAATCCTTTTTTGCTCTTCTGTCCTATTGGATACTGGGGATCTGTACTTTAGTACCATGGGGAAGTCCCAAAGCTCCCAAACGGGTGGGAGAGTGCTGAGACCCCTGTAAAACCGCCTGACCAAACTATAGGTCATCCTTAGCCAAGGTGTTGAACCGATAGAATTTCACAAAAGTGTTCAAACCAGATCAAGTAGCAGCTTGGCACAACTGTAAGGCCAAGACACCCCGGGCAGCCACCCAGGAAGAGCCCACAGACCTCATTGAGTGGGCTTGAATAGACATCAGCAGAGGCAGAGCTGACGAAGTATAGGCCTGTTGAATGGTCAACCTGAGCCAACGAGCAATTGATTGCTTAGAACCAACCTTGGTGGCATCAGAAAGGACAAACAGCGAATCAGATTTCCGATGATGAGCCATCCTCTTAACATAAATCTTCAGATCCCTCACCACATCCAAGGACTCTGGCCCAATGGAAGTGTCAGACAACACCGGAACCACAATGGGTTGATTCACATGAAAAGCTGAAACCACTTTTGGCAAAAACAGGTTGGGTCTTGAGTTCCGTCCTGTCTTCATGAAAAATCAAAGAAGGGCTCTTACAGGATAAGGCCCCCCAATTCAGATACACGTCTGGCAGACGCTAATGCTAATAATATCACTGTCTTCCAGGTGAGAAATTTGAACTCCACCCTATGTAAGGGCTCAAACCATTCCGATTGATGAAAGAACAGAACCACATTAAGATCCCACGGAGCCGTGGAGGTACGAAGGGTGGCTGCATATAAAGAACTCCTTTCAGTAAAGTTTGTACTTCCAGCAACATGGCAAGTTGTTTCTTGAAGAAAATAGAGAGCGCCAAAATCTGGACTTTGATAGAGCCTAAACGTAGGCCCATATCCACTCCCGCTTGCAGGAAAAATAGAAAACGACCAATTCTAAATTCCACGGGAGAAACCTTTCAACTTTCACACCAGGAAGCATACTATTTCCAGATATGATGATAAGGTTTAGACGTAACCATCTTCCTGGCCTGGACCATGGTGGAAATTACCTGGGAGGGAAGACCTTTTCGTGCTAGAATCTCCCTCTCAACTTCCAAGCCGTCAAACGTAGCTGCTGTAAGTCTGGAAAGATGAACGGATCTTGTTGAAGATCCTTTCGGAGCGGCAGAGGCCAAGGATCCTCTAGAGCCAAGGTAAGGAGGTCCGAGTACCACGCCCGTCGAGGCCATTTCGGGGCAGTTAGAATTGCTTGAACCCTTTCCTTTCTTAGTCTTTTTTAGAACCCTTGGGATAAGCTGTAGAGGATGGAACAGGTACACAAACTGGTATGTCCAAGTTGTCGTCAGCGCGTCCACTGCCACAGCGTGCGGATCCCTCATTCTGGAACAGTAACGGCATAGCATCTTTTTGAGACAAGAAGCCATCAGATCTATCTGCGGACAGCCCCACCAGTGAATTAACTGTTGAAACACCTGGGGATGTAGGCCCCATTCCCCCGGATGGAGGTCATGTCTGCTGAAGAAGTCTGCTTCCCAGTTGTCCACTCCTAGAATAAATATGGCTGAGATGGCCCTTGCGTTGGCCTCCGCCCAGAAGAGGATTTTTGACACTTATTGCATCGCCGCTCTGCTTCTTGTTCCCCCTTGACGGTTTATGTACGCCACCACTGTGATGTTGTCGGATTGAGCCTGGATCGCCTGAAATCCGGGCTCTTGGAGATAAGGTCACTTCCTGATGCATGTGAAGGTGAGACCCCGACCATTTGTTGAGCAGATTCAGCTGAAATGGCCGGGCATGAAATCTGCCATATTGGATTACCTCATAAGCAGCAACCATCCTGCCCAGCAAGCGTATGCAAAGATGTATGGACACCTTGCGAGGACGGAGCACTGGGGGTCATTCAGACCCAATTACATGCTAGCTTTTTTGCAGCGGTGCGATCGGTTCTGAACTGCGCATGCACCGCAATGCGCAGACGTGTTGGCCACCGGTGACAGGCATCGCCTGACAGCGATGAATTTTATGAAGAAAGCGATCGCAAGAAGATTGACAGGAAGAGGCCGTTTGTGGGTGTCAACTGACCGTTTCTAGGGAGTGTCCGGAAAAATGCAGGCGGGTCCAGCCATTTGGAGGAGGGATTCCTGACGTCAGTTCCTGGCCGGATCATCGCAGCGGCTGAGTGAGTCCTGAGCTGGGCAGAGACTGCACAAACTTTTGTTTGTGCAGCTCTCTGCACAAGCGTTCGCACCCCTGCACATCAATTATCCCCTCCCCCTGTAGGCGGCAACTACCTGATCGCAGCTGCGAAAAAACACCTGCATGCAATCAGGTCTGATTCCCCCCCACTGAGCGGACCATAGCCTGGATAGCCAAGGCCTTGTCCATCGGAAGAAACACCTTTTGAGACACTGTATCCAGTATCATTCCCAGAAACTGAAGATGTTGGGTCGATTCCAGGTGAGATTTCTGGAAATTTAGGATCCACCCATGATCCGTAAGCTAGTAAGTCATCCGATCGATGCTGTGCAATAGGCGCTCCCTGGACATAGCCTTTATCAGGAGATTGTCCAAGTAGGGGACTATGTTGACTCCCATCATGCGCAGTTGCAGCATCATCTCCGCCATGACTTTGGTGAAGACCCTCGGAACTATGGACAGGCCGAAGGACAAGGCCTGAAACTGGAAATGGTCATCCAAGATGGCTGACCTGAGGTAAGCCTGATGAGGGGGCCACATAGGAATGTGTAGGTAGGCATCCTTGACATCTAGGGATACCAGGAATTTCCCCTTGTCCAGACCGGACTCCACTGCTCGCAGGGATTCCGTCTTGAATTTGAACACCCGCAGATACGGGTTTAGAGACTTCAGGTTTAAGATGGGTCGCACCAAACCGTCTGGTTTCGGAATGACAAAAAGACTGGAGTAAAAACCCCTATTGTGTTAAGGAGGAGGTACCGGAACCACCACCCCTGTCCACAAAAGTTTTTGAATGGCCTCTTGCAAGGTAACTTTTGCTGCGGGCAAAACTGGTAAGTCCGATTTGAAAAATCTGTGAGGAGGAAGTGCTTGAAATTCCAGCCAGTAACCCTGAGGTCCCTCACCCAGGGATCCCGGCAGGACTTTGTCCACACGTGGGCAAAGTGTTGAAGGCGAGCACCCACCTGAAAATTGCCTTGCTGCTGGGGCCAACCATCACGCAGAAGGCTTAGTGGCAGGGGATCCGGTGGTCTGGTCCAGGGATGCAGCAGTTGCAGGTTTACGGGACCTACCACGAGATCCTCTCGGAGTAGTGGAAACTCCCCTGCCCCTGAACTGTGCCACACGAAAGGACTACAAGGAGGGTCCTGTGTAAGAACATTTAGCAGGTGGCGCAGCCGACGGCAGATAGGTAAACTTACCCGCCTTTGCCTGGAAGATCCATTTATTTAATTCGTCCCCAAACAAGGCATCACCACTCAAGGGAAGATTTTCTACACACTTTTTGGAATCAGCGTCCGCTGACCATTGACGTTACCACAGAGCTCTGCGTGCCAAAACAGCCATAGCAGTAGTGCGCCCATTTATCTTACACAATTCCTTAATAGCCTCGCCAACCAGTCAGTGGCAAAGAGACAGAAAAGATCTGTAGTCAAGGGTAAGAGCAATATCATGTTCGCGCCAAAAGCGCGCAAGCAAAATTGGGGGCGTGGCATAGTTGTCACAAAGCCACATCCCATTTTTGCTTACGCACACCTTTCGGTTTGACGATTGTAGGAGTATGACCTTGTGTCATAACCCCATTTTTAGTCATGTTGTACAGTGCCACATACATATAAAAACACCAAAAAATGTATGCCCCCACAGTGCCAGATACAAATATTCCTCCACAGTGCCAGATACATATATTCCTCCACAGTGCCAGATACATATATGTCCCCAGAGTGCCAGATATGCCCCCACTGGCAGATACACATCTCCCCAGTGCCAGATATGCCCCCAGTGAAAGATACACATGTCCCCCCAGTGCCAGATATGCCCCCAGTGCCAGATACACATGTCCCCCCAGTGCCAAATATGCCCCCACTGTCAAATATGCCCTCACTGTCAGCTACATGTCTCCCCAGTTCCAGATATGCCCCCAGTGTCAGATATACGTCCCCCCCAGTGCCAGATATGCCCCCCAGTGCCAGATACACGTCTCCCTAGGGCCAGATATGCCCCCAGTGCCAGAAACACATGTCCCCCCAGTGCCAGATATGCCCCCAGTACCAGATACACGTCCCCTAGGGCCAGATATGCCCCCAGTGCCAGAAACACATGTCCCCCCAGTGCCAGATATGCCCCCAGTGCCAGATACACATCCCCCTAGTGCCAGATATGCCCCCGGTGCCATAAACACATGTCCCCCCAGTGTGAGATATGCCCCCAGTGTAAGATACACATGTCCCCACACTGCGCCTCCCCAAGTGCTGCTCACCGCAGCACTGCTGCTCTGCTTAGTCTGCTGCTTGTGAGGGGAGGAGAGTGTAATGTACGCCTCTCCTGCCCCTCAGTCGCCACTCTCGGTGGTGTTGATTCTCTCTAATTAGGCACCAGTCCATGAGCCAGAGTTCGCGGACCAGCAGCTAAGACTCCTGATTGGCTCACGGGCCGGCGCCAGGCACTGCAGACTAGGGCAGCGGGAGGCGCCGCGGGAGCTTAGGAGCCGCATGCGGAGATAGAAAGAGCCGCGGGTTGGCCACCGCTGGTGTAGTGGAAGGTGGCGGTCGGCCTGTGACCCTTGGCAGTAGCGTGGCCCGGGGGGCACATGGCACCCTGCCACCCAGGCCAGCCCGCCTCTGAATATTATCAGACCACTTGACTACTGCTCTGGAAATCCACCCACAAACTATTGTGGGGCGCTGTGCTACGCCTGCTGCCATATATATCGCTTTGAGAGTGGTCTCAATTTCACGGTCAGCAGGGTCTTTAAGGGATATAGCCTTTGGCACCGGCAGTACCAATTTCTTATACAGTCTGGACACAGATGTATCGACTGACGGGGGGTTTTCCCATACCTTCCTATCCACAGATGGGAGGGGAAAAGTAGATAGAAACCTCTGAGGATTTTAAATTTCTTGTCAGGGTTTACCTATGCCTTCCTGGCCAGGGAGTTTAATTCCGTTGACACAGGAAAAGTGTCTGAGGTCTTGGGTCTAACATTAAAGTACAACTCCTCATCTGGTTCTGCCTCCTGATCCGGTATGTTTAGAACCTCTCTCAAAGCATAAATGAGGGCCTTCATCCTGGGGGACAGAGAGCTGTCCTCATCCATATCATCATCCAAATCAGGCTGATCAGAATCAGACTGGAGCATCTGTGGCAGGGAGCGTTTTTGTGAAACCAACAAAGAGGGCTGATAAGCCTTTCTGGTATCTGCTGCTTTTGCCATACAATCAATAGAAAGTTTCAACACGCGTCTCTCCTTTTTAGCTGCAGCTAATTCTGAATTTACATTCTGAATCATGCTTTTAAAATTTTCTAGCCAGTCAGGTGCCTGTGAACTGTGTCCCTGTGGAGATAAGTAGCACTGTTCACACATGAGGGACCCCACTGAAGAAGGGGGTAGAGTTACAAGCAGCACACATAACCATGTCCACAGACATATTTACACAACTGTAATACCACGCATCTCACTGAAAACACCTCCACACAGACCCTAGACAGCCCCTGGAGTGACACTGATGAACGGAGACCAGCACACAAAACACAGCAGCACAGTGTGTGAAATTATGTGTATAGCCTTTGAGATGTGGAGCGACGCTACCGCTGGTTTGCTCCCCCTGCTATGACCCCCTGATACCAGTACAGAAGTCTGCAACAGTGTGGGTCTGTGGAGGAGCAGCGTGCATGCAACCTTGATGATCCGCAGCAGCAGGAAATGGCGCCTTCCCGCCTCTGGACCCGCTCTCCGGGAAGCCACGCCCCTTGTAATGGTGCGCGGTCCCATTAATGTTTATACTGGCTGATGTGAATATAAAAACAATACACCCACAGCCTAAGTGACAGGGAGCACTGCGGAGCATGAGCCCTGAGCCAGTGTAGTCCGTGGCGGGCACTGCAGCTCGAGGCCCGTGACCGCCTCGTGATATGCCGCCAAACCGCACCGGGGACCCGCTAACCGGGACTCCAGTGTTAACACTCACCGCACCTGATTATCTTCGGCATCTGTTAAAGCAGGGGTGGGGAACCTTTTTTCTACCGAGGGCCATTTGGATATTTGTAAAATCCTTCGGGGGCCATACAAAAATTCTCAACTTACGCACGCGCCCCAAAAATTGGTGTGGCCAGTTAAAATGGGACGTGATACACATATGCCCCCAATAGTGCGGTGCCAGATCCACAATTGCCCCCACAGTGCCAGGTATACAAATGCCCCCACAGTGCCAGGTATACAAATGCCCCTCAGTGCCAGGTATACAGATGCCCCCACAGTGCCAGGTATACAGATGTCCCCACAGTGCCAGGTATACAGATGCCCCCACAGTGCCAGGTATACAAATGCCCCTCACAGTGCCAGTTATACAGATGCCCCCACAGTGCCAGGTATACAAATGCCCCCCACAGTGCCAGGTATACAAATGCCCCTCACAGTGCCAGGTATACAAATGCCCCTCACAGTGCCAGGTATACAGATGTCCCCACAGTGCCAGGTATACAGATGCCCCCACAGTGCCAGGTATACAAATGCCCCTCACAGTGCCAGGTATACAAATGCCCCTCACAGTGCCAGGTATACAAATGCCCCTCACAGTGCCAGGTATACAGATGCCCCCACAGTGCCAGGTATACAGATGCCCCCACAGTGCCAGGTATACAGATGCCCCCACAGTGCCAGGTATACAAATGCCCCTCACAGTGCCAGTTATACAGATGCCCCCACAGTGCCAGGTATACAAATTCCCCCCACAGTGCCAGGTATACAAATGCCCCCCACAGTGCCAGGTATACAGATGTCCCCACAGTGCCAGGTATACAGATGCCCCCACAGTGCCAGGTATACAGATGCCCCTCACAGTGCCAGGTATACAGATGTCCCCACAGTGCCAGGTATACAGATGTCCCCACAGTGCCAGGTATACAGATGCCCCTCACAGTGCCAGGTATACAGATGCCCCTCACAGTGCCAGTTATACAGATGCCCCCACAGTGCCAGGTATACAAATGCCCCCCACAGTGCCAGGTATACAGATGCCCCCCACAGTGCCAGGTATACAGATGCCCCCACAGTGCCAGGTATACAGATGCCCCCACAGTGCCAGGTATACAGATGCCCCACAGTGCCAGGTATACAAATGCCCCCACAGTGCCAGGTATACAGATGCCTTCCCCCCTCCCCTCCGTGCTGCTTACCGTGGGACACGGAGGAGAGCGCGGCTGTCGGGTGGGAGCGGCGGCATGTAGTACTTCAAACCAGCCGCCGGTTCGAGAGCCAATCAGAGCTCGCGGACCGGAAGCCGCGGCTCCTGATTGGCTGCTGGTCCGCGAGCTCTGATTGGCTCACGGACCGGCGGCTGGTTTGAAGTACTACACGCCGCCGCTCCCACTCGACAGCCGCGCTCTCCTCCCCGTTCTGACAGCTGAGACACGCTGCCGCCGGACTGAGCGGCAGCGTGTCTCACTGACGCAAGCTGGTGGGCCGGACCAAACGGCTTCGCGGGCCGGAGGTTCCCCACCCCTGTGTTAGAGGGTGGCAGCTAGCTGCTGGCATGGGCACACACAGTATTGGTATGTGAACCAGCGGAGGTTGGTTCGGTTACCCCTCTAAGTCCCACGAAGCAGGTAGACTGGTTGCCAACCAGTACTACCTGAAAATAAATAACTAAAATGAAAAATAAAGGAAACTCTCTGGAGCTCCAGAGAAATGCACCCGGCTCCTTGGGCACATTTTTATAAACTGAGTCTATTAGGAGGGGCATAGAGGGGAGGAGTCAACACACACATACACACACTAAAGGTTTTTAAAGTGCCAGGCTCCAGTGGACCCGACTATGGTACTAAAGTACAGATCCTCAGCAAAATGTGGAAAAACTGAAGCGCTGTGAATACTTTCCGGATACACTGTGACTGTGTGTGTTTGTGTATATGTATATATATATATATATATATATATATATATATATACACTGCTCAAAAAAATAAAGGGTACACTAAAATAGCACATCCTAGATCTGAATGAATGAAATATTCTTATTAAATACTTCGTTCTTTACATAGTTGAATGAGCTGACAACAAAATCACACAAAAATTATCAATGGAAATCGAATTTATTAACCCATGGAGGTCTGGATTTGGAGTCACCCTCAAAACTAAAGTGGAAAAACACACTACAGGCTGATTCAACTTTGATGTAATGTCCTTAAAACAAGTCAAAATGAGGCTCAGTAGTGTGTGTGGCCTCCACGTGCCTGTATGACCTCCCTACAACCCACACAAGTGGCTCAGGTAGTGCAGCTCATCCAGGATGGCACATCAATGCGAGCTGTGGCAAGAAGGTTTGCTGTGTCTGTCAGCGTAGTGTCCAGAGCATAGAGGCGCTACCAGGAGACAGGCCAGTACATCAGGAGATGTGGAGGAGGCCGTAGGAGGGAAACAACCCAGCAGCAGGACCGCTACCTCCGCCTTTGTGCAAGGAGGAACAGGAGGAGCCCTGCAAAATGACCTCCAGCAAGCCACAAATGTGCATGTGTCTACTCAAACGATCAGAAACAGACTACATGAGGGTGGTATGAGGGCCCGACGTCCACAGGTGGGGGTTGTGCTTACAGCCCAACAACGTGCAGGACATTTGGTATTTGACAGAGAACACCAAGATTGGCAAATTCGCCACTAGCGCCCTGTGCTCTTCACAGATGAAAGCAGGTTCTCACTGAGCACATGTGACAGACGTGACAGAGTCTGGAGATGCCAAGGAGAACGTTCTGCTGCCTGCAACATCCTCCAGCATGACCGGTGTGGCTGTGGGTCAGTAATGGTGTGGGGTGGCATTTCTTTGGGGGGCCGCACAGCCCTCCATGTGCTCGCCAGAGGTAGCCTGGCTGCCATTAGGTACCGAGATGAGATCCTCAGACCCCTTGTGAGACCATATGCTGGTGCGGTTGGCCCTGGGTTCCTCCTAATGCAAGACAATGCTAGACCTCATGTGGCCGGAGTGTGTCAGCAGTTCCTGCAAGACGAAGGCATTGATGCTATGGATTGGCCCGCCTGTTCCCCAGACCTGAATCCAATTGAGCACATCTGGGACATTATGTCTCGCTCCATCCACCAACGCCACGTTGCACCACAGACTGTCCAGGAGTTGGCGGATGCTTTAGTCCAGGTCTGGGAGGAGATCCCTCAGGAGACGATCTGCCACCTGATAAAGCTAATTATTTATCTTATAACATTCACTATATATTGGTAAGAGACTCAGTACGCAATGGGCGTACGGGGTACCGTAAGGGTACGCACTTAGCGTAGCAGACGCTAGGCCGTGGTCGAGACGCACGAGCGGCACGTTCGCTCACGGCTTACGCTGGGTATCGAGCACGCTATAGGCGGTCCGAGTACCGTAATGCTACGCTACTAGCGTAGCGGACGCTGTGCCCACAAGAGGAACACAAGCGGCGCAGACGCTCACAGGATGACACACAGTAAACCTTGTATGCAACACAATGAAGGGATATACTTATACTGTAATGATATAACGCTTCTTAACCTTGTTAATATAAAAGCTGCTTGAGCGATTGAGACGCTCCGAATACCCTTAGCAATGTAATGATACACACAATACCTTGTAAGGTTCCAAAACCTTTATCTAGATGATTTTAGTATGTAAAAGGGGAAAACAGTTACAGCTTATACACTACAGCACTAACATAAACACCTAAACAGAATAACTGAAATTATACAATATACAACAGTTTCTTAATCCTAAACAATAACAGAGAGAGAGAGAGTATGGCAAATACAAACAGAGAATAAGTTGGTTACAGAGAAACTTACACACGTGGGAATGACTTCGCCGGCGCAACCTGGACCAGGGCTCTAGCCTTCAGTGTGAAAACCTTGCAGAGTCTTGTGTCACCAAGCCTATTGCAAGCTATATTTATTTACTAACTCAAGACATACTACAATAGATACTGTGTGCTCTCTTTCCATTGGTTAGGGGGTGGGACATGTACTGCACCTGGGATCATTGGTTAGTTCAAGAAGTGGGCGATGGCTAGGACTTGTTAGTATTCTAAATTCCTCTTTGTCTGATTATATTGAGGAAAGCTATTGTTTTGGATCTTCCAAACAAACTTTGTCTCTGGGCTTTGTTTACCCCACCTTCAGTTGAGACAATTGACTACTCAGCACTCATTATTCTGGAGAGAAACCTGGTTCTATTCATAAACAAAGGTGTAAGCCCTCTTCATAGAATCTCAAAGCTTAGTGTAAATAAGGCTATTGTATTCAGTCTGTGGGAAAGAAATGACTGAATTCCATTCACCTACCCTGCACTTATGTGTAATTTATTCGGAATGCAATTAATCTTATTTTCTACTTCTGTGCATAACCATGAGCAGGAACTATGCGAATCCCTCCCAACTATCATAGGCACAACACCCCTTCAATACCCCACAGCTGGACACCATACACTACCCTCCAACCTTTGTCTGAGCCCTCCCAGCATGCAAAGAGGAATCTCTCTGTCCCTGAACCAGTTACACTAATCATACTTACAGATATTATTAAAGGGAATATTACCTATAAAATACATTATTTGGATTAAATATGTAACGATCGAGTCGCCCACCAGACGCACACAAACTCTACCGTAAATGCACATACCACGCGCCTGAGCGCACGACCGTGGAGGCGCCGTCACGCAACCGAATATGCGCACGCACGGGAGAGAATGTGCACGTGCAGCGGGCAAGCGCATGGGATTAGTACAAGGCATCATAGGTCGCTATATTTTTCGACTTTGACACACCTCATCAGGAGCACGCCCAGGCGTTGTAGGGAGGTCATACAGGCACGTGGAGGACACACACACTACTGAGCCTCATTTTGATTTTTTTTAAGGACATTGCATCAAAGTTGAATTAGCCTGTAGTGTGTTTTTCCACTTTAATTTTGAGGGTGACTCCAAATCCAGACCTCCATGGGTTAATAAATTTGATTTCCATTGATAATTTTTGTGTGATTTTGTTGTCAGCACATTCAACTATGTAAATAACAAAGTATTTAATAAGAATATTTTATTCATTCAGATCTAGGATGTGTTATTTTAGTGTTCCCTTTATTTTTTTGAGCAGTGTATATGTATATTATACATTTAAGCAGCCATGGTGGCTGCAACTAAACATACCAAAACGAAGTTTAATACTGAGTTCAATATTAAACATAAAAAACTTTAAAAAGGTTTAATAAAATATTTTTCCGGTTTTACTATAAAAAAGTGTAGTGTGTGTGTTTTTTTTCTTACAATAATGGAACTGTAGCACCTTGACAAAACCTTGCAGGTCTGAGGGATAATGAGTCCCAAAGCTTGAGCCAAGATGCGGATCCCAAACTTCAGGTCTTCAAACGACTGTCCTGTAGCCATGTACCTCAGCATAGCCACAAAACTCTCATCGACCGGAATGGCCCTGCGGAACTTGGTATTCAGGGGGTCATTTCGACCCGATCGCAGCGTGCTTTCGTCCGCACAGCTGTGACCGGGTCACTACTGCGCATGCACGGGGGCCATAATGCGCACACGCGGACGTCGCCGGCCGGGCAACAACGCTGGCAACGAAGAAAGCGGTCGCAGCGGCGACCGCAAGAAGATTGACTGCAAGAAGGCGTTCCGGGGCGGCAACTCACCATTTGAAGCCATTTTCCGGGAGTGGTAAGGAAAATGCAGGCGTGTCCAGACGACTGGAGGGCGGATGTCTGACGTCAAAGCCGTGCCCATTATTGCTGGATCCGTCGCACAGGGTAAGTATGTCCAGGGCTGGTCTTGTTTTGCAGGAATTTTTCTTAGCATAGCAGGGCTGCACAAGCGTTCGCAGCCCTGCTATGCTAAAATACACTCCCCCATAGGCGGAGATTAGTTGATCGCACCAACAGCAAAAAGTTGCTTGGTGCGATCAACTCGGAATGAGGGCCCCTGCATCCGGATATAGGGGGTCACCAGAAGCAGAAACTCCTGGAAAGTGGCGTCATAAATTCACAGGAAATTGCGTTAATCTTCTGGATTATTCTCCCTAATCTCCAACATCAGGAGCATGTAGGATCGACTCTCCCTCACCAGCATCAAATCCTTTGTCCAGCAGGACTTCACTCTCATACTATGCTGGGCCCTCTCCCTCTCCTCACTCAGCTTGACCACAACATTGGACAACAGAACTCTATAGCGACAGGGATCCATCACCGCAGAATGTAGGATAGAGCACAGGAAATACAGCAGGATAAAGCTCTTTGTAATGCCAGGCAGAACAAAGCAATGCACAGTAGCTGGCAATATGAGGCATTCAGCAGCGTAAAAACCACGCCTCACTAGTTATAGAGCAAACAGAAGGGCACAGAGCTAAAGTGGCGCCCGCTTTATGTAACTCTTAGTGAAGGGCAGCCCGCTATTTTAATTTAGCTTAAATCAGTAAGATGATTGTATGCTTTTTGTGAGGCATACGATGGATCGAGAGACGATCCGTCATATGGGGGCATACGAGGGGTCGTAAGATCGTATGTACATCGTGTGTCATAAAAACACCAAATCGTTAGTCTGGGGCTGCCAGGGAGCTCCTGGGGAGTTTAAGGGAAATTGTGAGACGATTCACATCTGATGCTGGTCGTTCTCTAACGTATGGCCAGATTAATAGTCCAAAGCAGGAAATCATCTCTCATGTTTTGGTAGAACTTGCTTTGTGAAATTTTCCCATATGGCAGTATTCTAGTGACTACATTCTCATGTTGTATTGGTATAGCCTGCAAAATGGATACCTCCACTATGTTAACGGCATTTGTGTCCACTACTTTACATTATCAAGATCAGCTATGTTAATCCAAACACATATCAATTAAACTTGATGTATTGTTGCACTGCAATTTGTTCACATGCATGTTGTTTCACTTTATGCTACAATACATTACAGATGTGCAGCAGGCCTGAGAACTGACTCATGCTCCCCAAGAGTTTGAATCAGAATAATTGCTTCACAACTGAAAAGGGGTATGTCCTACAATTTTGGGTTTGCACAGAGGCTAGCATTGCTGCTTCACAGAGCTGGTGGTCATGACACCAACAGTACGCATGGCCATTGGTGGTTTAACCATCAATGGCATTCACCCATCTGTGGTTATCCATGCAGGGGAGCACAACAGGACAGTAGCCAATCTGGTCTGGGGTTGGAGTTAGTGCAGCCAGGGTGGAGTTGAGCTCTGTGCCCCCTGTGACAGGAAAAAAAACAATCTGTCAGTATGCCATCTGTGACAACCCATCAATGGTTGGTAACTATTGATAGTTGATGGCCATCACTAACCAACAGCATTATATGATGCAAATTGAGCTATGAATCACATTGAGCTTCTGAGGTGCAGCCATTTTTACGCTAGCCTTCCACACCAAACTCATTACAGAAGAAAAGTTGGTGCAACATAATCAAACAGGGCTACAAAATGTCCCAGCAGTCTTCACTTGATATCAACCCAGCCTTTGTCCATTCTATGAGGACCCCATAATTTGCCATGTGCTATTACATTTTTGAATTAAATACTCTTAGGTTAGGTACACACTATGCGATTTTTGCGGTCAAACCGACGAACGAGATGATCCTGCCACTGGAAGATCCCGATATCTGCACTACACATTAAGCGATTTTTGTTTTTCTTTCGTTTCTGGTGTTCTGCTGCACCACACTGAATTTGCACATGTCCGTCCACAAGCAGGATGAGATAATAAGGATAAACCATGGGAAATTTGGGCATATTACTGAGAATGCACACACACTGCACAATATCGTGAACTTTTGCCCGATATTTGCTGTCAAGGCTAAATGACGGGGTAATGGAAGGCAAACGTTTCTGCCCATTTTTTTTACTGTTTTATCGCTATTTGGCCAAAATACTCATGCCTACACAATACACAATAAAACAGGCTGATCAGCGAATTGTTGGCAGAATTGTACTCATTCAGCTTTACTCGCGCCAGGAAAGTGGTTTGAAGTGTAGGAATTTGTACAGAGAACACTACAAAGCATTATGCTGTTTGGCAAGAATCATTATGTTCATTATGCTGTTTGGCAAGAATCATAGGGGATAGATTTCCATGTCCTCAGGCATAATACATAGTACAATATTATGCATAGAATACTTGATTGTTGTATGCTACATGTAGCTCTCCCAATGGCGATGCTGCTGAGTAAAGTGCCAATATCATATGCACTTAATGCTGAAATCGATGAGTATTGATAAATATACCCCTTATACCCCTTTCACATCTCCAAAATAATCCGGGTTATTGCCGGGTTGACCCGGGTTAAGGTGCAGTGTAAAAAGCGCCAAAGTGAATAACCTGGGTCGAGCAAACAGGTATTTCAACCTGGGTTAAAAGAAGGTTTAAACATATGTTGGACTCTGGTCATTGTGCAGTGTAAAAGCCTCTGACCTGGGATATACAACCCGGGTCTCAGAAAAAGTGCTGATTGGCTCTTTATGTGTCTGCTCAGAGCAGTCTCCAGTCCCTCCTTTTATTTCCATTGAAACCTCATCAATGTGAGCCAGAAAAGTCCATTTTAAATCACATCACGGGCGCCCAGTATCCTCTACGGACTACGAGAAAAGGATTTACCGGTAGGTAATTAAAATCCTATTTTCTCTTACGTCCTAGAGGATACTGGGGTTCCATTTAGTACCATGGGGAAGTACTAAAGCTCCCAAACCGGGTGGGAGAGTCAGGGCAGTCGAGAGCTGGGCTGGGCCCAGGTACTTTTCAAGCGGCGTGGCCTAATCACAGGAGGTGTGGTTATGCACCCTTAGAAAAAAACACTGAAAAAAATAGTATTTTAAGCACCTCCATAGCCACACTGCAGCCCAGTACACAGCAGTGTGTGCTGGGCTGAGGAGAAGAGCTGCAGTTGCTGCTGCCAGGTAAGGGGGAGGGGGCATGGGCCCCTGCTGGACCCTCACTGGACCCCTCCATCAGACTTGTGCCCAAATAATTTGTACCCTCCCCCTCTCTCGGCACCACTACGGAGAGTGCTGAGGTTCCTGCAGAACTGAATGACCAAACTGACGGTCATCAGAGGCCAAAGTATTGAACTTGTAAAATTTAGCAAACGTGTTTGAACCTGACCAAGTAGCTGCTCACAGAGCTGTAAAGCCGAGACACCCCGGGCAGACGCCCAAGAAGAACCCACTGACCTAGTCAAGTGGGCCTGAACAGATTTTGGAACCGGCAAGCCTGCCATGGAATAAGCATGCTGGATAGTGAGCCTGATCCAGCGTGCAATGGACTGCTTTAAAGCAGGACACCCTATCTTATTAGGATCAAAGAGAACGAACAGCGAGTCAGATTTCCTATGACGAGCTGTTCTCTTTACACACACCTTCAAAGCCCTCACAACATCCAAAGACTTTGGAGTAGCAGAGGTGTCCATAACAGCTGGAACCACAATAGGTTGGTTGATGTGAAACGCGGATACCACCTTAGGAAGGAATTGCTGATGAGTTCTGAGTTCAGCTCTGTCCTCATGGAAAATTAAATAGGGGCAACGCCCCTAGCTCCGACACACGTCTCGCTGAAGCCAAGGCCAATAGTGTGACTGTCTTCCACGTAAGATATTTAACATCTACCTCCTGTAACGGTTCAAACCAGTCCGATTGGAGGAACTGCAGCACCAAATTGAGATTCCAAGGTGCCATAGGAGGCACAAAGGGAGGTTGGATATGCAGAACACCTTTCAAGGACGTCTGGACCTCAGGAAGAGAAGCCAATTGTTCTGAAAGAAGACGGACAAGGCCGAAATCTGGACTTTTATTGAGCCCAGCACGTACAGTAGGCCCACATCCACACCTGACTGCAGAAAAAAAAGCAGGAAACGTCCTAGATGAAATTCCACCACAGAATATTTTCTGCTCTCACACTAAGAGATGTGTTTATTCCAAAAACGGTGGTAATGTTTAGACGTTACCCCCCCTTCCTGTCTTGGATCATAGTTGGGATGACTTTGTCAGGTATGCCTCTCCTGGCAAGAATCAGCCGTTCAACTTCCATGCCGTCAAACGTTGCAGTGGTAAGTCTTGATAGACGAACGGGCGCTGTTGAAGAAGATCCTCGTGAAGAGGTGGAGGCCACAGATCTTCAAGGAGCATCTCCATGAGGTCCGCATACCAGGCCCTTCTCGGCCAGTCCGTTCCTGCCTGCAAACTCCACTAGAGACTCATACCAGTTCCCCTCTCCATGGTGCAGCCTGACTCTGCAGTGTCTCATCATTGCATCCTGTGACCGGCAGTTACCCGACACCGGCTTCCAGCTTCCAGCGGTGCTCTGTCCTGCCAGTTACCATCGGTGTTCTGTCATCGATCTCCAGTCACCATCGGTGGTCCGCCATCGATCTCCAGTCACCATCGGTGTTCCGCCATCGATCTCCAGTCACCATCAGTGTTCCACCATCGATCTCTAGCTACATCGGTGTTCCGCCATCGATCTCCCATTGCACCCTGCGTCTGACAGATTACTGTAACACTGGCTTCCAGCATTCCAGCTTCCAGCGGTGCCCTGTTTCTGTATTCCGGTAATCTGCACTCACAAGCATCTCCTGTATATGCTCAAAAGCCTCTCCTGTATATGCTCACAAGCATCTCCTGTATCTGTGCTCACAAGCATCTCCTGTATCTGCGCTCACAAGCATCTCCTGTATATGCTCTCAAGCATCTCCTGTATATGCTTCTAAGCATCACCTACATAACTCCTCGCTCTCAAGCTACAGTTTGCATTCCAGCATTATTAACACAGCTTTTCAGTGCATTGGTGTGGTAAAGGACTCACCATCTCCAGGTCCTTTAAGACTCTTCTATTGTACCACACCTAAAGACTTCCTATGTGCATCTCTGAGAGCTGTGACTTGTCATCCTGTTACCATCATGCTAACTGTCGCTATCATTTGTGAGCTGAATTCATTTAATAAACCTGTTGAACATATCCTCTGTTGTCGTGGTCACGTCTTCGGGCTTTAGGTACTGCAGGTTCATGCATGTCCAGGAGTCCTATCTGGCCTCTCACATTTAAGTATACCTCAGCCCCTACAACTGAGGCTTCCAGTAGTGAGCACCAGCCCTCAGTTGTGACAGGCTCTAAGTGAGATTTCGGAAGATTCAGAATCCAGCCGTGATCCAGGAGTAGTTGGGTTGTGAGGCCAATGCTGTTCAACAACCGTGCTATCTTCTGCAAACTGCAACCAGAATATTGCTCTTAAAATACTGTACAACTGGATACCAAACACCACCTCCTAACCTAATTCTGTCCCCTCATATCCTGTAAAGGTGAGTTCCTTTGTTACTGTACCTTTTAAGCAAGTGTAACTTGCTGGTGTGGTGCATGTAGGCTATGTGTAAATCGTGCACTATGTGAATTAAATATGAAAAGTGTCTTTGTGGCTTTTCCATGCAAATACATATGCTGCCGTAATTACTCATACCACGCGCTAATACGCACTACCACGTGAGCAGTCATACGCAACTTGCGAATATGCGTATGCACGGCAGAAAAAGTATGCACACGGAGGCCATCTGTGTGGTGTTTGTACGTGATGTGTATGGCTGTAATATTTTCGACTTCGACAGTCCACCCTTTGGCAGTCATCAATAACTACCACACTTAACTACTAAACAGAAAATATTATCTATACATTATATACAAAGTTTGGATGGTCGGGGGAGAGTTGTAAGTGTGAAATGTATAGCCTAGTGGGATAGTAAGAAGTATGAATCAATGTCTGAGGGGCATGTATCATCGTGCCGTATATGTTCTAAGTAAGCTTTGAGGTATTGCAAAGTATACATTAAATCCTTCTTATCCCATATTAAGGGTCTGTACATAGGCAAACAAACACTACCGAGTTCTTTTCGGGCAAGGGCTTTTGATCCTCACCTTTTTTGGCTTTTTTTTATACCAACAAATGGGGAGCACATTTATCTGATGATACATGGAGGGGGGGTCATATGTGAGTGCTACTATATGTGGATAACACCTGTCGACTATGTGTGCCATTAACTGAGGGTTGCAGTGATGAAGGTAAGACACATATATAAAAATACATTCACATATCATTGGGTATGGTTGACGTCTTTTCCGGTTGGATGTTTCTGGGTAGAGGGCGAAACAGAGAGAAATGGTGAAAGAAACAGGCCATGAAATTCATTTGCAATCCTTATCATAACACTGTCTCTACGGATGGATCATAAATCAAATCTGCTGATGTAACAACGCCCTCGCTCCTTAGACTCATCAAATTTGTGCTGTGCTTGCGCCACGTCAAAATTCGAACACACCTGAATATCAAACCAAAAATTATGATGACTCCCAGGATACAAAGGAGAAACTTTCCCACACTCATAATAACATTCTGTGCCCACTCTCCTAACCCTGAGAACCATTTGCGTGGGTTTAACCATGAGACCCAGCCGGTCAGTTCATTACCCATAGCCGTCAAGGTAAGGTTGTGTTTCCTCCTGAACTCACACATCAACTGCAAGATCTCGTCCATCTTTTGATCGATGATCTCTGTGGGGTCGTCCGTGCTATTCGTAATATATGTACAGCACTTCACACCATTTTGACTTGCCAGGGTAACACAGTACCCACCTGTCACTGCCGTAACATAATTAAGGACCATCCTGTGCTGGATCAATTCCTTCTTGTAGGCTTGTAACTCCCTACCCGTATACCTGAAGGTGTCATCATACATCTTGGTGATATTATCTATCAAGTTCGCCAGCGCATGGATGTACTTATAATTTATAGTTCCTCTGGCAGTACGGGTGATATCTAATGCGAGTAGGAACTGAATCCCGGTGGATTCGTGGATCAAATCAGAGGCTGCGTGCTCTGCCTTATCTATGAGGTGTCTCTTGATGATGTGTTCATAATGGGTATGAGTATAAGGAGTCTGAGCGTTGCGGTGAACGTCTTTCATTTTGTCGTGGGTTATGGTCATGACCTCTGGTTGTTGTGAGCCACGGCTGTGGCTCATTCCTGTTTTGCAGTTTTGTTCTGTATTTCATGTTATACTTCTGTTTATGTTCCCCGTGGGTGTCATGAGGTGCTCGGAGCTCACCCTTAAGGAGGGGATACTGTTATGAACCACAGTTAGTGGTTCATTCCTATTTTATGTTTATAAAGTTGTCTTGCATGCCAGGATTTCCCGTTGCTCTGTTTTAGAATACTCTTGTCTGCTGCCGCTGGTGAGTCTGTGTAATTGCAGCTTGTTCCCATGTGTTCAGCCTCACCTGGCTGCTAATTGCATCTTGTCAGTTTAGAGTCATGCAACAAGGCAGCTGCATGGGATTATTAATTAGGCCTCTCTGTTATATGCTGGCTGTTTGCAATTCACAGATGCTGGTGATATTCCTTGGTTTGCAGTCTGCTTGAAGTTTGAGCTGGTTCCTGTCAGTCCCTGTGTTGATTCCTGTGTCAGTCCCTGTGTCGATTCCTGTGTCTGATCCCGTGTCCTGCTGTGAGGCGTTCCTGCCCTGAGTTCCAGTGGCTTTGCCTGTCCCTGGTCAAGTCTTCTGGCTTCCTGGTGTCCACCGGTCTGTCGTTTGGGATTCTGCCTGTCCTCCAGTTCTGAGAGTCAGTGTCGGCAGCATTAGAAGTTCCTGTCCATTTGCCAGTATTCGTACCGGTTCCGTGAGTAGCGGCTCTCCCGCGTCCGTTGGCCTAGGCCGCTGTATTCCATTATTGTTTCTGTCCCTGGTGTTTTGCAGAGGGTTCTGCTTGTGCTGTCACCGCCGGTACACAAAGGTATTGTGTCGGCGTGTGATCAGCATTTCCTTTGTTGTTCTTTTCCTTTGGCGGTTTCTCCGCACATACTTTAGGTTTTTAGTTAGCTTGTAGCCCCTGGCCTGTTTGCTTAGTTAGAGGTCCTCTTGTTATCATTCTGCCTCGGATTTCCCTTTGTCTCTCATTAAGACCGGGGGGCACCGGAGTTGGGCAGACATAATCCGCCCTTCAAACGTGGCTGCCAAGGGCTCAAGAAACCATAGTCTCACAAGGGATTTCCGATAGCACGGGTGAGACAACAGAGTTAGGGCGCCAGGGGCTATTCCCTTTCCATTCCCCTTTCCCAGCGTTACGTCCTGGTGCTCTGGACTCACTTCATGAACATCTCCCTTGTTCTGAGCACCAGGAACCTAACACTGGTAGTACTCTTCCAATATAACACAACCCCTCAGAGCTCGGAGTAAGCCACTTGTACACTTTCCTCCCACATATGAAATAAGCATCATCTGGGAGAACTTAAGGGACAAAATGTAACAACACCATATCACAAATCTTTCTTATAAAGAAACCAACCCCTAATTCTCTCATTTGCTCAGTACAAGTATCAGGCTGGATGATGTGGGCACAATACCCCTGCGATACTTTTCCAACCCACATGGTTTTGATCCCACGTGTATACCTGTACCGAAAATACTTCCCACTGGTGGCTATCTTGCGTACAAGTTCAGAGTTGATGGGAACATTATCAGCTCTGTGTGAAAAGGTCATTGTCTGGTTATTCCAAGTCACTTCCCAATTTCCTGGTTTTCGGAAATTGGAAACATTAAAACACAACAGGGACCTATCTACGTTGTACTGGTGGAGCTTCAAGCTAGAGGGCCTAGATATATTGAATTTCTTGTCCACCGGTCTCCCACCCCGTAATTCGAGTACCTCATCTATCGTTAAAGGGTATGGTACTAATCCTGACTTACTCTGTCATTGAGGTACCTGTGAGCACACCCAACATTCTGTCTGGTTTAAGACCTTACTCACTACTGAGTGGTAATCACTCAACGGATGTCGGCCCATGTCGGTATTACTGTTTGACTGACATCTTTGGATGCATCCATCATCGACTATGTTCTCACAATTTCTACATATACAATATTCGCAAGACAATAACCCTTCACAGTGCCTCCGAGCTCCATGACTACCAGAGCGCTTACTGATACCAGCCTTTACTAGAGTGATGTGCTGCTCCTGAGATCCTACAAATCCGTACTCGCCATCAAAACCCATTCCAGATCCTTGCTCGACGTCTCTGGGACCCTCACAAAAACAGATTGTCCTGATCAAAAACAGAGTTACCAGAAAAACCCAAAACGCAGTCTCTTGAGGTAGATCCATTTCGTTAAGGAGCAAAAAGAAAAATAAGAGGGGAATTAAAAGAAAAATGCAGTGGGGGGTGAAAAAAAAGAAAAATGGTACGACAACTGTCCTTGATCTTGTTGTTCTCCGCGCTCAGGTGCCTTTCAACAGTCCTGCCTCTCAGCCTTCCCGGAATAGACTCTCTAGTGATTCAAGGTTCTCTTCACCTTGTATCTTCTATCTTTGTCACAAGTTTTCTCCGGGTCAGCAACCTTCTTGCAGTGGGACGAGTGGACCCAAGTCTCTCTCTCAGTGACCTTTAGTTCTGTTGTGCTGGTCAACAAAACTTGATACGGTCCTTCCCACCTGTCTATGAGGCAACCTGAGCGTAAAATTTTTTGAATCATCACATAATCCCCAGGCTCAATGTCATGACAATTACTGGTCGGTAGGTCAGGAATCACCAGCTTTAGATTTCTTTGTTGATTTCTCAGCTGCTGGCTCATCCTAACCAAGTATTACACAGTTATTTCATTATTGCACTTTAAATCATCCTGGGGTCTATCATTACATGGGGTTGTCGACCAAAAAGAACTTCGAAGGGTGATAAGTTAAGCGGTGACCTGGGAGTGGTTCTGATGCTGTACAACACTAATGGTAAGGCCTCTGGCCACAACAATCCAGTTTCAGCCATCACTTTGCTCAGCTTATTCTTAATAGTGCTGTTCATTCTCTCCACCTTCGCACTCGCCTGTGGCCGTCCCTTTGAGAAAGTCACGTGATCCGTGACGAAACGTGTTAGGCTCCTCCCACTTTATACTCTGATGACCGAATAAATTATTGGCACTGCTCACCCACGGGGATGCTCCCCGCTATTCACTAGAATACTCCCTCAATTGGCTGCTCTGGCTAGCGCTATCATACAGCGCTCTCTCTCTACTGCCAGCGTCAGAGGACTTCTCCAGTAACCTACGGCGGCTCCGGCCAGCGCCACTGCACGGCGCTTCTAACCAACAGAGGACTCTCCTGGCAATTAACGGCGGCTTCGGCCAGCGCTACCATACGGCGCCTCCAGCCATCAGAGGATTCTCCCTGTAATTAACGGCGGCCCCGGTCAGCACTACTGCACGGCGCTCTCAGCTAACAGCAGCCACCAGCAGCATATCTGACTGGGATTACCGGACGGCTTATTTTTCTCCTTCATTTAAGTGGGCACTTCAAAGGATTTCTACCAGCCCTCGGGAGATCATAGGAACGCCTTTGGTAATTGTTATTAAGACGCCGATTAACATACAGGAGCAGCCCCTGTCAGAGCATCTAGCTCATCTCCTCTCCCTCTTCAACAAATCAGTGGGCTATAGTGGACTCCACTGAGGACACTCGGTGTCAATAGCCCAGGAGAGGTAATTATACACTTATTAACAACTGCTATCTAATTTGCTGCTGGGACTTCTATGGTTCATCAGCTAGTAAGTGCATGTTGCCTCTGCACTTAGTCAGTCTATGGACTAATTGTTACCAATATAAAGGGTTAACTCCTGAAGTGTTATAATTTTAGTGAGCAGCCATATTAATGTTATATTCCTTAAACAGTATTATCAACTTATATTGCACTGATCTAATATTCTAGTATAACCATTTTATTTTGTGGATACTGTTTATCAAAAACGTTTATGGTTTTTCCAGAGTATATACAATCTTACAATTTTTCTATACATTGTGTACAAGATTTTATAGGTGTGTTATTATTTTAATAAATATATTTTATATATTTCGTTTGTCAGCTCTCCATAAATATGGCTTATTAATAACACTATAAGCGCAGCCATTCTTTCTTTCCTTCTTTCTTGCATAACTATTAAAGGCACATACACAGTGTTTTTTTGGCAGTGCTTTGGTGTTATTTGAACCGGATACTAATAACTTTAGGCGCTTGTAGCAGATTTGTTTTTGTTTTTGCTTTTTTCTTACCAGCTTGCACAAACCTTCTTTACCTAAATGAGTCAGACCGTGTGCTGCCTCAGCTAGGCTTGGGAGATATGTTCTGGGGGCCACTGGCTTACCGTGTCCATCTGTCCAAAGTCCTGAGGACTCCTGACCATGGCCCTCATTCCGAGTTGTTCGCTCGCTGCTAATTTTAGCAGAATTGCTAATAGGCTAAAATCCGGCAGTTCTGCGCATGCGTATGCACAGCAGGGCGCATGCGCTAAGCAATTTTACACAAAACTATGCTATTTTACTCACGGGCGAACAAAGCTTTTCAATCGCTCTGCTGATCGTAGTGTGATTGACAGGAAGTGGGCGTTTCTGGGCGGAAACAGGCCGTTTTCAGGGAGTGTGCTAAAAAAACGCAGGCGTGTCAGGTAAAAACGCAGGAGTGGCTGGAGAAACGGAGGAGTGGCTGGCCGGACGCAGGGCGTGTTTGTGACGTCAAACCAGGAACTAAACGGACTGAGGTGATCGCAATCTAGGAGTAGGTCTGGAGCTACTCAGAAACTGCAAGGAAATACTTGATATCAGAATTGCTAATCTTTCGTTAGCAATTCTGCTATTAATAGCAGAATTGCTAATCTTTCGTTAGCAATTCTGCTATGCTAAGATACACTCCCAGAGGGCGGCGGCCTAGCATGTGCAATGCTGCTAAAAGTAGCTAGCGAGCGAACAACTCGGAATGAGGGCCCATATCCTTTCGCCTTCCAGACTGCCTTTTCCTGTAGGGAACACAAATTTTGCATTTCAATTAACTGTTGTGTGTTAACTGTTTCAAATGTCATCAGTGATGTGATGTTAGTTCGTATGGTTGTGCTTGCTGCTGATTTTGCAGCTTCGTCTGCCCGGCTGTTACCAAGCAAAATTGGGTCTTGGTTGCGAGTGTGTGCTTTACACTTGATAACAGCCACTCTGTCAGTTTCCTGTATTGCTGTCAGAAGCCTTTTGATGTAGGACGCATGCGCTACAGGTGTGCCAGCTGCCGTCATGAAATTTCTGAGGCGCCACAGGGCCCCAAAATCATGCACCACTCCAAAGGCGTACCTAGAGTCCGTGTATATATTAGCTGACTTACCTTTGGCCAACTCACAGGCTCTAGTCAGTGCGACCAGCTCAGCGACTTGTGCTGAGTGTGGTGGGCCAAGGGGTTCAGCTTCTATGATACTTTCGTCATCTACAACTGCATATCCGGTGCACAGGTCTCCCGATTCCATCTGTCTGTGGCAACTACCGTCAGTGTAGAAGGTAAAGTCTACTCCTTCCAGTGGGTTGTCACTAATGTCAGGTCTCGCAGTGAAAGTTTGCTTCAGGTATTCCATACAATTATGCGCATCAGTATCTGCACTAAATCCTCCTTCACCATCGTTCTCATCATCCACCCTTTGTGCATGACCAGGCACACTTGGCAAGTAAGTTGCAGGATTTAGTGAGCTGCATCTCTTAATGGTGATGTTTACAGGGGCCATCAGTGATAATTCCCACTTTGTAAACCGAGCAGATGAGACGTGTCTGGTTTGGGTGGAGTTTAGCAAGGCTGATACTGCATGAGGTGTATGGATGGTCAAGTCGTGTCCTAACACTATGTCCTCGTTTTTACTTACCAGCAAAGCTATCGCTGCAACACTTCACAAGCAAGTGGGGAGAGACCGTGCTACAGTGTCCAACTGTGCACTGTGGTAGGCTACCGGTCTGCTGGCATCACCATGTCTCTGTGTTAAGACTCCTGCCACGCACCCAGCACTTTCAGTACCGTACAATTCAAAGGGCTTCTCATAATCTGGCATACCCAACGCAGGTGCTTATGATAAACACTGTTTTAGTCTCTCAAACGCCAGTTCAGACTCATATGTGTGAGAGACCCGTTCCGGTTTGTTCGAAGAGACCATTTATTGCAAAGGTAGTGCCAGTATGGAGAACCCCTGAATCCAGTTCTGACAGTACCCACACATTCCGAGGAAAGTGCGGATCTGTTGCTGAGTTTGTGGCAGAGTCATGTCGCGAATCGCCTGTATTCTATCAGCGGTCAGGTGCCTAAGTCCTTGCGTCAAGCAGTGTCCCAAGTATTTAACCCTGGTCCAGCACAACTGCAGCTTATCCTTTGAAACCTTGTGTCCTGTCTGGGAGAGATGAAACAGAAGTTGTTTGGTATCTGCCAATGACGACTCGAGTGAGTCAGAACACAACAGGTCATCAACATATTGTATTAGCACTGATCCCCTCTCAGGTTGAAAGGATTGCAAACAGTCATGTAAGGCCTGGGAGAAAATACTTGGGCTGTCAATGAAACCTTGGGGAAGACGAGTCCAGGTGTACTGTACTCCCCTGTAAGTGAAGGCAAAGAGGTATTGTCTGTCAGGGTGAAGAGGGACAGAAAAGAAAGCAGAACAGAGATCAATGACAGTGAAGAATTTTGAGGTAGAGGGAATTTGCATGAGGATGACAGCTGGATTGGGCACTACGGGGAATTGACTCTCAACTATTTTGTTTATCCCCCTTAGATCCTGCACTAGCCTGTAACCCCTCCCCCCACTCTTTTTCACAGGGAAGATGGGACTATTGGCTGTGCTGGACATCCTGACTAGGATGCCCTGCTGTAGCAGCCGCTCTATGACGGGGTACACTCCTAATTCTACCTCTGGCTTCAGAGGCTACTGGGGAATTTTTGTAGCTATCCTGCCATCTTTTACTTGTACTGCTACTGGGGCTACATTCGCCATCAATCCAGTGTCCTGTCCATCTTTGGTCCAAAGGGAACCCGGTATTTGCAAGATCATTTCCTCTACCTGCAAAAGACACGTGTCTATAACAGTAGAGTGTAACATTAGCCTTTGAGGGGTGTCTAATATATCTTGCACTTCTTGTGCATGGTTCATAGTATATCTAAGAACACACCCTCAGGGGTACAATATATGACACACCGCAATTTACACAACAGATCTCTGCCCAGTAGATTAGTCAGAGCCGATGCAGCCAGCAGAAAGGAATGTTTAGTCTGCAAGGGCCCTATCGTAATCTCTGCAGGTCTACTCAAAGGGTATTGTTGCACCGTTCCTGTTACTCCCATTGCTGAAATCGTTTTACCCGTGGTTTTTACACCTGTTGTGGAATTCAACACTGACCTGGCCGCCCCTGTAACTACAAGAAAAGGTAGTGGTACACCAGCTACATCAACCATGACCTCAGGTTCACTACCAAGGCTAGCAATCAACTTCACTGGCTGTAGACTACAGGTGTGGCCTAACCTCTATTGTACAGTGGGACCCTCCTGCAGCGCATTTGCAGCTACGATATGTGAGGGGGATAACTGAGTTTTCGGAGGCCTGCCAGTCCCTCCTGGGTGGGTACCTCCATGTTTCCCCTCTATGCGGCTCATAATCCCTTCTATGTGGTCCCTGGTCCCAACTATGTGTACTGTAGTGTGGTTCGTATTCAGGTCTAGGGAGTCTATATACGCTATGTGACCCGCTACTTTTACAGTCTCTGGCAAGGTGCCCTTCTTTCCTGCAAAGAAAACATGTGATTGACAATGACCTACCATCAGGGATCTGGGGTTTAGGCTGATGGGGCTTTCCTGTAAGAGCCTGTATACTTACCGTCATCAGCTTCTCCCCTTGCGACTCCCTGTGTTTAGTGATATTACGATCATGCTCGATAGCGGACTCTCTCAGCGCAGCCACCGAGATACCTCTCCAATTAGGTAGAGAGGTTTGCAATCTTGTCCTCAGCGCCTCCTTTAATCCGTCCATTAACACAGAGACAGCTACCTCCCTGTGGTTGGCATTCTCCTTAATATCCTCGATCCCAGTGTATCTACCCATTTCATGCAGTGCTCTATGGAAATACTCGGATGCCATTTCGCCTTCCTTTTGTCTTATGGAGAAAATTTTACTCCATTTAACAACAGTAGGGAAATACAATCCTAGTTGTATGTTGATTTGTCTTACATTCTCCTGGTTGTATACATCTGTGAGAGGCACTTCTACATCTAATTTACAATCAGTAATGAATTTTGGGATGTCAATATTTGAGGGTAGACTCGCTCTGAGCACTGTCCGCCAATCCTTGTTTGTGGGCTCATTGGCGTTACTTAATTCTTTAATGAATTTCTGGCATCCGACTAGATCTTTTCTGGGATCGGAGAATTCTGACATAATTGACCTTAACTCTGCTCGGGACCAAGGACAATGCATGCATTGCAATGTTCCTGATGGGAGTTACTCCCTGACTATCAGTTCTCCCATTGGGGACTGCAATCACCCTGACAGGATTTAATTCAACTATATAATTTTGGTTTGACTCTATAATACGGGGAGCTATCATCTCTGCATAGTGTATGGTACCGTACTTACCAGTGGACTACTCTTGGTGGTTGGGCCGTGCCCACCTGGGTGTTCTGTATGGTGGCTGCTAGAGTGCCGATATCGTGCTAGGCTCATCATCCTCCTCACAATCCTGGGGAAAATTTAGAATGGGATACAACTGGCAAAGGTTAGGGTTAACACATTGATTAATCACTTTCTTATCCTTTACCAATGCACCATTGTTTGTAGCCAATTTTTCCCCGTCACCATATGGCGGTGGTGGTGCGCTCGCAATCGCTTTCCCGCTAGTTTTGGAACTTGCTGTGCGAGCCAGTTCCCTTTGCAACTCCCCCTCTTGCTGCCACAAGTTTAAACAGTCTGTATGTCTGATCCTTTGTTTTCTAGATTTGATCAGACATATTCTAATCCTTATGTTCTGCAATACCTCTGATTCAAAGCTGCCCACCCTAGGGAATGATGCCCTATCTTCAGCAGTCATACGCACCCATTCATTGCAAAAAGCCTCCGTCTATGGACCATATTTCTCACACATAATAAACCACGCTGACCCCCTGGGCCGCGGCTCTCCAGCCTGAACCCTGGCTACCAAACGCCCACCGCTTGTGCAATTGGATCCCATCGCAGACTTTTTGCTTGCTAACGCAATCCCCAATGCACAACACGAATAGACGGTGAAAGACACCTAGCGCTTTCACTCGCTCCTTCTCCGCTGACGTACTACGACTCACTCCAATAGTGACCACCGCGTACCCAGTGATGACCCTACCTGGCTTCTATTCACTGGAAGTTTTAGGAATAACTTACCTTTTCCAGTGAATATCTACCGTTGAAGATTTTCCTGAGAGAGACTAGCGAAAACTTCCCTTTTCGTTATACACAAATCACGCTTTCGTGCTCTAAACAGCGCTAATGATACCATGGTTTTCGCAAAAGCTCGCAAAAATAGTATCATGTTGCGCCACGTATCGCACGTACATACGCGCGGTCCAATCGCACAGTGTATAGGTACTTGTTACCTATCCGCCCGACGACCACTGGAGTCGAATACACAAGCTGTGCTCCTCAGCCGGAGCATAACACAAAACATTTACTTCAATTCACAATTCTAAACGTCTCAATGCACAATTCTATATCACGCTCCTCTGCAAATCTCCTCACGATTTGCGTATTTCTCTATGTATTAACGTAAGTCAGCCGCCTCACGCCACCAAGCCTCCGCTTACTTAGTGTCACCTACGGGATCCTGAATTCCAGGGTTCGACAACCGTTCACTCCTACTTTCACTCACTTAAATACACAATTGTTTTTCTTTTCTGTACAGAAAATATCACTCCCTGTGACCGGCTACTTTACCCCAGAGGTAGTACAGTTTAAACAAAATATTATATTAATCTGCTTTTGAAATCGGATAGTTATGTGCTATTGTATTAAAGTATACTATCCCGCCTTTACTTGAACAAATATCGTTTGATTTGTACTTTGCGTCCGCAATCCTACGCAACCTTGCATAACCATGCGACCATGCGTGCCTTTACGCCACTTGCACGCTCCTGTACTTTGTCCGTACCATGTGTACAAAAGTGCGTCCGCAACTCAATGAACCACACAATCTCTATAGATGTGAGCAATAAAACTACTATCGCTCACAAACACAACACACAGTTGTTTCCGTATAACCTAAGCGACCAGGCCGGAACTGCGTTTTGAACACAAGAAAGAAGGAACCCCTGGTGCGCTACAATATTAATAGCAGCCTTAGAGACCAAAAAAGAACCTTTCACCGTGATTCTAAAATGGTACAATAGAAATAGAAAGCTTGGAACTCCACGTGGCGCTATTTAAATACCATCAGGAAAAAACTTACACGGTAAAATCACATGCAATTTCAGATTCTCACAACTGTATCAATTTGGGAACATAGCAAATGTAGTCACATGGAGATTGCAGATCTAGCAGCTGACTTGATTTAGGAACAGAACTAAAAAATATAAAATGAACAATACATAGTGCAAAACTGTTTAAAATCTGTATGGGTTTTTTAGGGTGTACCGGTCCCACTCACATAAGGATGTAATTTTATCGCATGTAGACCAACACAGAGTATGAAGGATGGTATTCACTTTATAGCAGAATCTTCCTCCTCAATACAAATACACACAAAGTCCCAGTGTTCCAAAGTCTTTCACCGGCTCAGGGCAGCAGCTCCTCCACAGACACACGTTCGGCACGTCTCCCTGCTCAAGCGCTTTCGGACTTACGTCCTTCTTCAGAAGCATGGGAGCTAAAGTATCCAGTTCCTCCTTAAATAGCACCTTAATTGGCACTTACTCGTAACTCCTGTTGTAACCGGAGCTTTTTCCGGAAGTCGCGGCCCCCGGAAATGACGTATCGGGGAATGCCGTGCGGGTCAGATATACCCATATGAGACGCTTATGTTATCCATCCGCCGGAAATGATGTTAGCGGAAATGACCATGCGTTCCATGGCATAATGTTTGCGTTCCACCGCGGATTCCTCCGTAATTCACCAGTGGTCGTTCATAATAAAATAAAAACAATAAATAATCTCAGAATATATAAAAAATGGTCAGCAACATGTAAAATACGATAAAAAAAGTGACATATATACGCTATAAAAACCATTTTAGTTCAAAATCACTGTTAAGACCAAGAGGTACTGTTATGATTCCCGTACTCCAGACCAGAGGAGATCTTTATGGCAGAGGTCTGAGTACTGGAAGGATATGCTGGTACGGGAGCAGGAAAGCCTAGTAACCCCTGGCGCCCTAACTCCGTTGTCTCGCCCGTGTTATCAGAAATCCCCTGCGAGACTATGGTTGCTTGAGCCCATGGCAGCCGCGTTCGAAGGGCGGATTATGTCTGCCCAACCCCGATGCCCCCTCAGGTCTTAATGGGAGACAAAGGGAAATCCGAGACAGGGTGATAACAAGGGGCCCTCTGACTAAGCAACCAGGCCAGGGGTTACAAGCTATCTAACTTAAACCAAAAGTATGTGCGGACAAACCGCCAGGGAAAAGGACAACCAAAGATCCACTGATCCGTTACTCCTATCCAGCACCGCTGGATACCAGAGTGGATTTGTGGGAGCGGAATCCTCCGCAAAAGCTCCAGAACACAATAAACTAAATAATAAATAGTAAGCGGTCAAGCCGCAACACACGGCTACGCCGCGACTCACGAACACCACAGGATGTTAAAGGTGCTCGGTCGGACTCCAGGAATAGATGACAAATTCCGAGTACTGGATCACTGAGGACAGGAACAACCGGGTTGAGCAGGACTGGAAACTCTCTGTAACTGACACAGCAAACAGGAAGCTATCACCGGCGTCTGTGAGAAGTCCTGAGAGTGCTTAAATTTGGGAGCCCTCCAATCATGATCCAGACAGGGTAATCACATAATGATGCCGTGCAGCTGCATGCTGCACGGCCAGAATACACAAGCACTGATTAATTAAGACCCAGCAACGGGGAACGCGGTCTGACCGTGGCGTCCCCGTTGCTAGGGTCTGAGCGGCTCCGTGCGCCCGACGTCTAGCGTTGCTAGGGAGACGGCGGCTGTCTGCCTGCGGCGTCCCTAGTTGCTAGGCGCCGGGCCGCACTGACGGGCGGACCCTCGGCGCCTAACAGTACCCCCCCCTTGAGGAGGGGTCAAGGAACCCCTAAGGCCAGGTTTCTGAGGAAATTCTCGAAAAAATGCCCTTTTGAGCCTCGGGGCATGGAGATCCTCATCCAGGACCCAAGACCTTTCTTCTGGACCATAACCTCTCCAATGTACCAAAAAATAAAGCCGACCCCGGGACAACTTGGAATCGAGAACCTTCTCCACTAAGAACTCCTGCTGACCCTGTACATCTATTGGTGATTTCCCCTGAGAGATCTTGCGAGGAAATCTACTGGACGAAACATATGGTTTTAACAAGGAGCAATGGAAGGTATTTCCGATCCGTAAAGTTTTTGGTAAACGTAACCGGAAAGCCACTGGATTGACTTTTTTGATAATATGAAATGGTCCAATAAATTTAGGACCCAATCTGGCTGAGGTTTGTCGAAGTTTAATGTTGCGAGTCGACAACCATACCCTATCTCCAACTTTAAAAGTGCACGGCCGCCGGAGCCTGTCAGAAAAAATTTTCTCCCGAAATGCCGCTTTTCTGAGAGCCAGGTGCACTTTTCTCCAAATGAGTTTGAGATGAGAGGTCAAGGTCAGTGAGGAGACAGAAGAATGTTGAAAAAAGGAATTAGCTCTGGGGTGAAAACCAAAAACTGTAAAAAATGGAGATACATTGGTGGAGGAATGACAGGCATTGTTGTAAGCAAACTCTGCAAACGGAAGAAACTCAGACCAGTCATTTTGGAGTTTGGCCGAGTACAAACGCAAATATTGTTTTAATGATTGATTAACTCGCTCAGTCTGCCCGTTGGATTGGGGATGGTAGCCAGACGTTAAAGATAATTTCATCTTTAATGAGGCACAAAAAGACTTCCAAAATTGTGCAATGAATTGTGGACCCCGATCAGAAACAATATCAGTGGGTAACCCATGGAGTCTGAAAACATGGCGGAGGAACAAGACTGCCAATCCCTGGGCAGATGGCAATCGGGGAAGAGCAATGAAATGGGCCATTTTGCTAAAACGGTCCACTAACACCCATATGACTCGGCATCCGGCTGACAGAGGGAGGTCCACCACAAAATCCATGGAAATATGAGACCATGGCCTAAGAGGAACATTCAAGGGCATAAGTTGACCGATAGGCAAGGAACGGGGAACCTTATGCTGTGCACAGACCTGACAAGAAAAAACAAACTCCTTAATGTCTTTGGAAAGACCAGGCCACCATACCGAGCGGGAAACTAATTCAAAAGTTTTAGCGATCCCCGGATGCCCGGCAACCTTGCTATCATGAAACTCCGTCAAAACCGTTGCTCTCAAAAACTCGGGGACAAAAAGACGACCAGCAGGAGTATTTCCAGGAGCTTGATGTTGAAGCTGCTTTAACTGGGTAAATAAATCTTGTGTGAGACCTGCCCGAATGACTGAAGACGGAAGTATGGGAGTAACAGGACTGTTGTCTTGAACTGGAAGAAAACTGCGTGACAGGGCATCTGCCTTGGTATTCTTGGAACCTGGCCTGAAGGTGATAATGAACTTGAAACGAGTAAAAAATAAAGCCCAACGAGCTTGCCGGGCATTCAGCCGTTTAGCTGATTCAATGTATTGAAGATTTTTGTGATCAGTCAAAACTGAAATGGTATGAGTGGCTCCTTCAAGCCAATGCCTCCACTCCTCAAAAGCCCATTTAATAGCCAGTAATTCCCGGTTACCAACATCGTAGTTGGATTCAGCAGATGAGAATTTCCTGGACATGAAGGCACAAGGATGTAATTCCAGGGAATCCGGATCCTTCTGAGATAGGATAGCCCCTACTCCAACCTCCGAGGCATCAACCTCAACAATGAAAGGCAATTCTGGGTTGGGATGTCTGAGGACCGGGGCTGAGACAAAGGCTTGTTTCAAGGCCTGAAAAGATAACTCCGCTTCACGTGACCAGTTGGTAGGATCTGCTCCCTTTTTAGTCAGTGCCACAATGGGAGCAACTAGGTCAGAGAAAGAGTGAATAAATCTTCTATAGTAATTCGCAAACCCTAAAAAGCGCTGAATTGCTTTTAAATTGGTGGGTTGCGCCCAACTAAGGATGGCTTGGAGCTTCTTTGGTTCCATACAGAATCCCCGAGGGGAAATAATGTACCCTAAAAAGGATACCTCCGTGACATGAAATTCACACTTCTCCAGCTTGGCATATAGGTGATTTTCACGTAATTTTTTTAGAACCTGACGCACCTGGGTAACATGTTGTTCAATAGAGTCAGAATATATCAAAATATCGTCTAAGTAGACTACAACGAATCTTCCAAGAAATTCACGGAGCACATCGTTAATGAGATCCTGGAAAACTGCCGGAGCGTTGGACAGGCCGAATGGCATAACCAGATACTCATAGTGGCCTGATTGAGTACTGAATGCCGTTTTCCACTCATCCCCTGACTTGATTCTGATGAGGTTATATGCTCCTCTCAGGTCAATCTTAGAAAAAATCACAGCCGAACGTAGCTGATCAAAGAGGACAGAAATCAGCGGCAAAGGGTAAGTATTCTTTACTGAGATTTTATTCAAGGCTCTAAAGTCAATGCAAGGTCTGAGTGATCCATCCTTCTTCTCCACGAAGAAGAAGCCTGCACTTAAAGGGGATTTAGATGGCCTGATAAATCCTTTCCCTAGGCTTTCTTTAACATACTCATTCATGGCCACAGTTTCAGGTCCGGACAATGCATATAACCTTCCCTTAGGCAAAGTGGCACCAGGAATTAACTCGATAGCACAATCATAAGGCCTATGGGGAGGCAGAATATCCGCATTGCCCTTGGAAAATACATCAACAAAATCCTGGTATTCCACAGGAATGGGTGCGGGAATGACAGCAGCTATTCTGATGGGAAGCGTAATACATTCCTTATTACAGATGGTACCCCATTGTAAGATCTCCCCCGACTGCCAATCAATGATGGGATTATGAAAGGCCAGCCAAGGGTGACCCAGAACCACAGGAACTGCTGGGCAATGGGTAAGGAAAAACTCAATCTTTTCAGAATGCAGAGCTCCTACCGAAAGTAGAACAGGAGGTGTACAGAGAGAAATAACCCCATTGGACAAGGGACTCCCATCTAAACCATGCATGGTGATACACCTACCCAAGGCTAACTGAGGAATACCTAAGGCCTTAGCCCATGTTAAATCCATAAAGTTCCCTGCAGCTCCACTGTCCACAAAAGCCGAGATCGAGGAACAGAGGCTGCCAAAGGAAACTTTAGCTGGAACCAACAGTGAATTATTTGAGGAGATAAGCTGCAGACCAAAGTGAACCCCCTCACAACTCACTTGGTCGAGGCGTTTCCCGACTTGTTCGGACAACTACGGGCAAAATGTCCCTTACCCCCACAGTATAAACAAAGACCAGAATTTTGCCTTCTGGTTCTTTCTTCAGGAGACAGTTTGGAGAGGCCTATCTGCATGGGCTCCTCTATGTCCACAGGAATGGAAAAAACACAAGGAGAAGACCCGACAGATGCTCCTTTTTCAGCCCTCCGCTCTCTGAGACGACGATCAATCTTAATAGAGAGCTCCATGAGTTTATCGAGAGTCTCAGGAGCGGGATACTGAAGGAGACTGTCTTTTATAGACTCGGATAAGCCGAGGCGAAACTGACTGCGCAGGGCTGGATCATTCCATCCACAGTCGTTCGACCAACGGCGAAACTCCGTACAATAAATCTCTGCGGGATTCCTACCCTGTCTGAGAGCACGCAACTGACTCTCGGCGGATGCCTCTCTATCAGGGTCGTCATACAATAGCCCTAAAGACCCCAGAAAGGCGTCTACAGACAATAAAGCCGGATCGTCTGTCTTTAAGCCAAAAGCCCAGGTCTGAGGATCCCCCTGTAGCAAAGAAATAATAATTCCTACCCGCTGAGATTCCGTACCTGAGGAGACTGGTCTTAAACGAAAATACAGTTTACAAGACTCTTTAAAATTAAAAAACTGCTTTCTATCCCCAGAAAAACGGTCAGGCAGATGCATTTTTGGTTCAGGAATGACCCTCGGGGAAGTCCGTAACAGATCTTCCTGTGACCTCACCTGAAGGGACAGATCTTGAACCATCTGAGTAAGCTCTTGAATCTGGCTAACTAAAAGCTGGCCAGGATTTGGCCCAACACCGGAGGGATTCATGAGGCTGACAAATCTCCCAACAGAATAAGGGGAAAAAAATTAACTCCTGTTTAATTTTTAAATTTTAGTTGGGCCGGTGATAATGTTATGATTCCCGTACTCCAGACCAGAGGAAGATCTTTATGGCAGAGGTCTGAGTACTGGAAGGATATGCTGGTACGGGAGCAGGAAAGCCTAGTAACCCCTGGCGCCCTAACTCCGTTGTCTCGCCCGTGTTATCAGAAATCCCCTGCGAGACTATGGTTGCTTGAGCCCATGGCAGCCGCGTTCGAAGGGCGGATTATGTCTGCCCAACCCCGATGCCCCCTCAGGTCTTAATGGGAGACAAAGGGAAATCCGAGACAGGGTGATAACAAGGGGCCCTCTGACTAAGCAACCAGGCCAGGGGTTACAAGCTATCTAACTTAAACCAAAAGTATGTGCGGACAAACCGCCAGGGAAAAGGACAACCAAAGATCCACTGATCCGTTACTCCTATCCAGCACCGCTGGATACCAGAGTGGATTTGTGGGAGCGGAATCCTCCGCAAAAGCTCCAGAACACAATAAACTAAATAATAAATAGTAAGCGGTCAAGCCGCAACACACGGCTACGCCGCGACTCACGAACACCACAGGATGTTAAAGGTGCTCGGTCGGACTCCAGGAATAGATGACAAATTCCGAGTACTGGATCACTGAGGACAGGAACAACCGGGTTGAGCAGGACTGGAAACTCTCTGTAACTGACACAGCAAACAGGAAGCTATCACCGGCGTCTGTGAGAAGTCCTGAGAGTGCTTAAATTTGGGAGCCCTCCAATCATGATCCAGACAGGGTAATCACATAATGATGCCGTGCAGCTGCATGCTGCACGGCCAGAATACACAAGCACTGATTAATTAAGACCCAGCAACGGGGAACGCGGTCTGACCGTGGCGTCCCCGTTGCTAGGGTCTGAGCGGCTCCGTGCGCCCGGCGTCTAGCGTTGCTAGGGAGCCGGCGGCTGTCTGCCTGCGGCGTCCCTAGTTGCTAGGCGCCGGGCCGCACTGACGGGCGGACCCTCGGCGCCTAACAGGTACTAAAGATTTTAATTTATAGATCCACTTCATCTCTGTTTTTGAAAGGATTGTTTCTATTTCTTTATTGCGTGGCGGGGGATTGATGACTTGAATTCCCCAAAAGGTTTTAAAATGGTTAGGATTGTAGGAGTGTTTATCTTTAAAATGTGCAGAAACTGTATGAGTCTCCAACCCTTTCCTAACATTATAGGTATGTTCATATAATCTGGTTTTCAAATTGTGGCTAGTTTTACCAATATAGATCAAGCCACAATCGCACTCCAACGCATATATCACATTCCGTGAGTTGCACGTAATAAAATCACTGATAGGGTATGTAGTACCATTGACTGTAAATTCCTTAAGTTTACTTGGTCCACTAGTGCATTTGCACATAGCACACAGACCACATCTATAGAAGCCTTTGCTTCTAATACTGCTTCTTTTTAGAGGTTCTATGGAACTGTGTACTAAACGATCTTTAATTGACTTCGAATGCCTATAAATGAACTTAGGTCTTCCCGGTAATAAATCTCCGAGAACCGGGTCTTTAGTCAGAACCTTCCAATGCTTTTTTATTACGGATTCAATTTCCTTATGTTGTGAATTAAATCCCATTATAAAGGACCACTTAAAATCCTCATCCTTTATTTTTTCACACCTTCTACCCTGTATTAAGTCCTTTCTTAGGATACCATCAACTTTATCTTGGGCCTTCACTAATAATTCATAGTAACCTTTCTCCAACAGTCTATCAGTGAGTTCCTTTGATTGTACAGCACAGATCTCAGGGTCAGTACAGTTCCTCTTAACCCTAATTAATTGGCTGTAGGGAATTCCATCTAACCAATTTTCATGGTGTTGGCTTGTACGTTCGATAAAGCTGTTGGAGTCAGTTGGTTTGCGATATAATTTGGTTCTTAATGAGCCATTCTCAACATATAGACATAAGTCCAAAAAGGTAATTTCCTTATCGCTGACAACTGAAGATAACTTAATATTGCACATATTTCCATCAAGGGAAGTCAAGAAAGAACTTAGGTCATCCCGACTGCCCTCCCAAATAAACCAAATATCGTCAATAAAACGACGCCAATGCACCAGGCCCGCCCCCAGAACGCCATCTGGCCACACTACAAGATCTCCCCAGTAGGCCATAAATAGATTTGCGTAACTGGGGGCGAACCTGGTGCCCATGGCTGTACCTACCCGCTGGAGGTAATAATTACCATTGAAGACAAAATAATTATTCCGAAGAATAAATTTTATGCCCTCTTTGATGAAATCTTTTAAATCACTGGTATAGTCAGATTTGTCTAGAAAATGGGACACTGCTTCCAATCCCCTTTCTTCGGCAATAATCGTATATAAGGTTGACACATCTGCACTCACAAGGAGATAGTTACTCTTCCAATTAAAATCCTCCAGCAGATTTAATAAATGGCCAGTATCTTTCAAATAAGACTTAGTCTCTTTGACCAACGGCTGAAGATAATGATCAATAATCATTGATAAACTGGACGTAATGCTATTGGTCCCTGACACAATAGGTCTTCCCGGCGGGTGTAAAGGGTCCTTATGGACCTTAGGCAGGCAATAGATCGTGGGAATAGATGGTTGTTTAATATTGATGAATTCAAATTCATCTTTGGTGATGATATTATTCACAAGTGCTTCAGTAGTTAATTTATACAGTGCCTCACTAATCTTACTAGTGGGATCAGATTTGATCTTTAAATAGGTAACACCATCTCCCAATTGTCGATCTAGCTCTGCTACATAGTCAATCTTATCCATGAGCACCAATCCACCGCCTTTATCGGCGGGCTTAATTATCAAATTGGTGTCATCCCTTAGTGATTTTAAAGCTATCCATTCTTTTTTTGTCAGATTACACTTCTTCCGTTTCTTCCGCAAAGTGGTTTCGACTTCATCCAAAACCATCTTACTGAAACAGTCGATAAAACTCCCCTTCACATGTGATGGGTAGAAGGTTGATTTAGGTTTAAATTGAGAGTTGGATGAACCTCCGACACTCTCACTCGAAGGTTCTCCTTTATTAATGAAAAACTTTTTCAACGTGAGTTTACGTATAAACTTTTGAAGGTCTACATAAAACTCAAAGGGTTCTAACTGGCTGGTCGGAGAGAACTTTAGTCCTCTAGTAAGTACCCTTTTTTCCTCCGTTGTTAGAACCCTTTTACTCAGATTAAATATCTTGACGGAATCATTGGATGTTTTGTTAGGGGTAATTGATTTCATTTTTGTTGGAGGTTTCTTCTTTTTAACGCCTCCCCTTTTACCCCTTTTAGTAGTGGCCTTCCGTTTATTCTGAGTAGGTTTAGTCAATTTAGTGGGTTGATCCTTATCAATTAGACAAATCCCCTCCGCCGAGGGGTTCTGTCTAAAAAACCGGACCTATAATAATTGTCTGGTTGGGGATTTCTTCCCCAGTGGTCCTCTCTTTGGTCCCACTCATCCCTTTCTTTATCCCAATATTGATTATTCCTAAAACCTTTCCTATAGTTTTCCTGACCATAGTTTTTCTGAAATTGACCCCTTGTATTATCTCTCCGCCTCCAATTTGGTTTAGATCGATCCCTTCTGGGTCTCGATTCTTCCCATCTCCCATTTTTTGTCTTAACAGGATTTGTCTCCCTTTGTGGCCCCCTCTTATTTATGGCTTTTTCAGGTGACCTAGATTCAATGTGATTGGAGTCTATGTTTAAAAGACCCCTATCTCTGAGGTACTTTCTTTTCTTCCTTTCTTTAATTTCCCTGGTTTCCTTATTTAATTTACGTACTATCTCTAGTTCCGCTTCCTTAACCTCTTTTATATCTATTAGTGGGTCAATTGTAACACGAAGGTTAGAGATCTCCTCATTAAGTTTCTGGAGATCTTTTTTTCTTTCTGATACAATTAATTCCATCAATCTCAAAGAACAATGATCCAATATTGAATTCCACTCTTTTCTGAACTCAACATTGGAAGAACCAAATGACGGTTCCTTAGAGACTTGTAAACCCTTGGGAATCAATTTCTCGTTTTGATACCTTTCTAACGTATTGATTTCCCACCATACACGATTCTCCTTAATCAATGCTGCGTCCAATTTGTGCAACACTACGGATAAATCCTCATCACACAAAGAGGAGTCAGCTTCTTCTCCTTTAAACATCTCATCAAATAGGACTCGTCTGTTATCCCTGAAGGTAAACATATTAAAGCAGCAATAGGGTCCAGGTGAAACAACAGTTTTGAACACAAGAAAGAAGGAACCCCTGGTGCGCTACAATATTAATAGCAGCCTTAGAGACCAAAAAAGAACCTTTCACCGTGACTCTAAAATGGTACAATAGAAATAGAAAGCTTGGAACTCCACGTGGCGCTATTTAAATACCATCAGGAAAAAACTTACACGGTAAAATCACATGCAATTTCAGATTCTCACAACTGTATCAATTTGGGAACATAGCAAATGTAGTCACATGGAGATTGCAGATCTAGCAGCTGACTTGATTTAGGAACAGAACTAAAAAATATAAAATGAACAATACATAATGCAAAACTGTTTAAAATCTGTATGGGTTTTTTAGGGTGTACCGGTCCCACTCACATAAGGATGTAATTTTATCGCATGTAGACCAACACAGAGTATGAAGGATGGTATTCACTTTATAGCAGAATCTTCCTCCTCAATACACACAAAGTCCCAGTGTTCCAAAGTCTTTCACCGGCTCAGGGCAGCAGCTCCTCCACAGACACACGTTCGGCACGTCTCCCTGCTCAAGCGCTTTCGGACTTACGTCCTTCTTCAGAAGCATGGGAGCTAAAGTATCCAGTTCCTCCTTAAATAGCACCTTAATTGGCACTTACTCGTAACTCCTGTTGTAACCGGAGCTTTTTCCGGAAGTCGCAGCCCCCGGAAATGACGTATCGGGGAATGCCGTGCGGGTCAGATATACCCATATGAGACGCTTATGTTATCCATCCGCCGGAAATGATGTTAGCGGAAATGACCATGCGTTCCATGGCATAATGTTTGCGTTCCACCGCGGATTCCTCCGTAATTCACCAGTGGTCGTTCATAATAAAATAAAAACAATAAATAATCTCAGAATATATAAAAAATGGTCAGCAACATGTAAAATACGATAAAAAAGTGACATATATACGCTATAAAAACCATTTTAGTTCAAAATCACTGTTAAGACCAAGAGGTACTAAAGATTTTAATTTATAGATCCACTTCATCTCTGTTTTTGAAAGGATTGTTTCTATTTCTTTATTGCGTGGCGTGGGATTGATGACTTGAATTCCCCAAAAGGTTTTAAAATGGTTAGGATTGGAGGAGTGTTTATCTTTAAAATGTGCAGAAACTGTATGAGTCTCCAACCCTTTCCTAACATTATAGGTATGTTCATATAATCTGGTTTTCAAATTGCGGCTAGTTTTACCAATATAGATCAAGCCACTATCGCACTCCAACGCATATATCACATTCCGTGAGTTGCACGTAATAAAATCACTGATAGGGTATGTAGTACCATTGACTGTAAATTCCTTAAGTTTACTTGGTCCACTAGTGCATTTGCACATAGCACACAGACCACATCTATAGAAGCCTTTGCTTTTAATACTGCTTCTTTTTAGAGGTTCTATGGAACTGTGTACTAAACGATCTTTAATTGACTTCGAACGCCTATAAATGAACTTAGGTCTTCCCGGTAATAAATCTCCGAGAACCGGGTCTTTAGTCAGAACCTTCCAATGCTTTTTTATTACGGATTCAATTTCCTTATGTTGTGAATTAAATCCCATTATAAAGGACCACTTAAAATCCTCATCCTTTATTTTTTCACACCTTCTACCCTGTATTAAGTCCTTTCTTAGGATACCATCAACTTTATCTTGGGCCTTCACTAATAATTCATTAGAGTAACCTTTCTCCAACAGTCTATCAGTGAGTTTCTTTGATTGTACAGCACAGATCTCAGGGTCAGTACAGTTCCTCTTAACCCTAATTAATTGGCTGTAGGGAATTCCATCTAACCAATTTTCATGGTGTTGGCTTGTACGTTCGATAAAGCTGTTGGAGTCAGTTGGTTTGCGATATAATTTGGTTCTTAATGAGCCATTCTCAACATATAGACATAAGTCCAAAAAGGTAATTTCCTTATCGCTGACAACTGAAGATAACTTAATATTGAACATATTTCCATCAAGGGAATTACATCCTTATGTGAGTGGGACCGGTACACCCTAAAAAACCCATACAGATTTTAAACAGTTTTGCACTATGTATTGTTCATTTTATATTTTTTAGTTCTGTTCCTAAATCAAGTCAGCTGCTAGATCTGCAATCTCCACGGAACTGCGTTTTGTATGTTACAATTACACTCTTAACACACTATTTCAAATATCTATATAGCAGACAAATGTATCCGATTTCACACAGATCTATAATGACTGTAATAACCTATGGACCTGTGGCAGCAGTATATGAGAGAGTATGCAAAGTATCGGTATGCTTTGTGTACGCTTTTGGCGCCAAAAATTTTACACACAGATTTTAAATAGCTTTTTTCCTCCGGGTTCTATCAGCGCCTCTGTAGACTAGACAGAGCAGACGTGATCTAATCAGCACAAAAGAGGGTTTTAAAACACCCAAGCAACCAGGAAAAGGTTTTACTTAAAGATGCGTCTCCACCCTTTGCTGACAGATCAAAGTCTGCTATGGTCTGCAAGTCTATGAGTGTTGTGAAAAACTGGATGAGCTCCCAATTGTTAATGCTGATTAACTTACAGGACAGAAAAGCAATACCTTTTACACTAAAATTTGTCCCGCTGCTGCCGCTGAATGTAATCCTTAACCTACGTACTTTTTACTCATTTAGCGTACACAGGCCCATACCGTGTATGCACTTAGCGTACACACGCCACAATAGACGTACAAAGTACACACTTTGCGTACACACACACCGACATGCTGTAAGCACAATACAGCTACACGTGTGGCTGAAATACACTTTAAACCTTAGCAGGAAAGGGACACAACACCAATTGTATTTAAATATATTGGGATCCGACCCACCAACAGTTATTTACTAGCAGGGGGTTACAATAGTAATACAATTCACAATAAGAGATACAGGCTACAATTAATGATACATATGTTTGTTTCGCCAGCGCCACCCGGTCCCGGTCCTCGGTCAATCAAGATAGATGACTTTCAGATAATGTGTGGCCAGCCAGGCAGCTTGGCTTTTTATACATTTGTCCAGTTCATGATACAATAGAAACTGTAATCTCTTCACCCATGGGTCAAAAGGCTGGTCATTTACAGTACAGGAGGGGTCATAGGTCGGTTTTAATAGGTGGGCGATGCCTGGTCCAGGTGCACTTGCAGATGGTCTCCACTGGGTTCCCGCCGAATATCAAAGTACAGTAAATACAGTGTAATATTAATATTCTGCTCTTAAAATACTGTACAACTGGATACCAAACACCACCTCCTAACCTAATTCTGTCCCCTCATATCCTGTAAAGATGAATTCCTTTGTTACTGTACCTTTTAAGCAAGTGTAACTCGCTGGTGTGGTGCATGTAGGCTATATGTAAATCGTGCACTATGTGAATTAACAATGAAATGTGTCTTTGTGGCTTCTCCATGCAAATACATATGCTACCGTAATTACTCATACCACGCGCTAATACACACTACCACGTGAGCGGTCATACGCAACTTGCGAATATGCGCACGCACGGCAGAACAAGTACGCGCACGGAGGCCATCTGTGTGGTGTTTGTATGTGATGTGTATGTCTGTAATATTTTCAACTTTGACAGGTTATACTTGCCTCCTGTGAAACTGGTAAGCCTGATTTGAAGAATCTGTGAGGTGGGAGATCCTGAAACTCTAGTCTGTAACCCTGGGAAATAAGATCTATGACCAAGGGATCCTGGTATGATGTTGTCCAGATGTGTCTGAAATTTTTTTGTCGGGCTCCCACCTGCCAGTCTTCCAGACATCGAGGTCCACCGTCATGCTGAAGGTTTTGTGGAAGTAGAACTAGAGCTCTGTTCCTAAGAACCGGCAGTTGCTGGTTTGTGTGGTTTAGCTCTAGCGCCTCAGTTGGCTGTAGAGGCTCCTCTGGATTTGCTCTTAAACTTGGCAGTCCGAAAGGACTGTAGAGTAGGGCCTGAGTAGGTCTTCCTAGCTGGGGAAGCTGCAGAAGGAAGATATGCAGACTTACCCAAAGTAGCTTTGGAAGTCCATTTGTCTAGTTTGTCTCCAAATAAGGCCTTTCCTGTGAAGGGTAGGCCTTCCACTCCATTCCTGGAGTCCACGTCCGCAGTCCACTGGTGTAACCATAAGCCCCTGCGCGCTGACACTGCCATAGCCGTGGTGCGTGCATTAAGCAAATCCACTTCTTTTATGGCTTCCACCATAAAGTTTGCAGAGTCCTGTATATGTTGCAGGAGTAAAGCAATCTCCCCCCCTAGATAAGGAATCCAACCCCTCAATTATGTTACCTGACCATCTAGCAATGGCTTTAGTAATCCACGCACATGCTATAGTGGGTCTCTGGGCCACCCCAGTGGCCGTGTAGAAGGATTTGAGTGTAGTCTCAATCTTGCGATCAGCCGTATCTTTCAGGGAGGCTGCACCAGGAACAGGCAACACTATTTTCCGTGACAGCCTGGATACTGATGCATCCACTATCGGTGGATTTTCCCATTTTTTCCCTATCCTCCAGAGGAAAAGGAAAGGATGAGATTAACCTTTTAGGGATCTGAAATTTCTTATCAGGATTAACCCACGGTTATTCAAACAGGGTATTCAATTCCTTTGACACAGGAAAAGTGACTGAGGATTTCTTTTTTACATTAAGATTCCTCACACGCCTCTTCCACTTTATCAGGAATTTGCAGAACGTCTCTGATAGCTTCTATAAGAGCCTCTATTCCCTGTGACAGAGCAGCGTCCCCCCCGCTTCTGAATCCAACTCCCCCTCTTCCATGTCTTACCCTTCAGCGTCAGACTGCAAGATATGGGCCTGAGTTCACTTTTGTGGACAAATGGCAGGGCACTGAGACGCTTGTTTGGGGACTTAAGGTGCATACACACCGTGAGATTTGGGCTAACCCCGATTCTCACTATGCGACAGGGGCTAGGTCGGCATCGCAAGCACATAATTAGTGTGCTTGCGATACTGACTATGTGCGATTTTGGCTAAGTGTCAATTTTGACTATCTTTTCTGTGACTTTAACCTTGCGATCTGCACTAACTTTTCTTATGATTTTTACTATATAGACAAAATCATAAGAAAATATCTCACTATGTGTACACACCATAAGTCTCTATTCATAATCTCATCCACACACTGTCTTAAGTATTGCGTCTCTTTCTCATGGCGGGACAATTTATTAAATATATTAGAAATCATTCCTTTAATGGAATCCAGCCACGCTGGTTCAGCCCCTCTAGCCTGAGAAGGTGCACTACACTGAGTACATAGTAGTGAGCTCCCTTGGGAAGAGGAACACTGCTGTACATGAAACACACTCTTTGTAAATGTGACAGCACACACGCACACACACACACACACACACGAAAGGTTAAAAGCACAATTAACCTACAAAGAGTCCTTCCAGGGAGACACAGAGAGATTTTGGAGCCAGCACACAGCGCCCTTATTGCTAATGCCAAGCTTAGCTGGGTCGCAGACTAAGTACCCAGATTGGGGATTTAGAACACTAATAATCGCTCCCCCCCTGCTATGACCCCCTGGTACCACTGAGGTAATCTGGAGTCACACCGGAGGAGCTGCGCGTCCCTGTCAGTCAGCGTCTGTGTCAACTGCAGAGGGAAAATGGCACTGGTGAGCTGCTGGATCCTCTCATAGTGAAGCCCCGCCCCTTCAATGGCGCCCCATCTTCCCGCTTTTTTTTAATACTTGCTGAGGTCATTTTGTGCTTAGAATGGAGCCAGATCCGTTTTAAGGCTTTGTTTGCCAGTGTGGGTACTGTGTACAGTGTACTGAGACGCAGTTGTGTACTGAGTCTGGAGACACAATCCTCACCGGTGAGAAGCCGTGCTTCTCCGTACCCTAATCAGAATCAGAATCAGCTTTATTGGCCAGGTACACTTGCGTATACTAGGAATTTGTTTTTCGGTTTCATTGCAGCAGCCAGGGGGGAACACTTAGACAAGAGGGGGGAATAAATGCAGTATACAGATTAAGTAAAAGTACACGGTGTTCATTCCAATCAGAAGATCGGAGTAGAGTGACTGGACAGTAAGGAGTTCAGCAGGTGGACTGCTTGTGGAAAGAAGCTTTTGAGGCTTCTATTGGTTCTTGTGGGAATGGCCCTATATCTTTTACCGGATGGCAGCAGGTTGAGCTCGCCATAGCCTGGGTGCGGCGGATCATAATGTCTGGCGACCCGCTAACCGGGACTCCGGCTTAGTACTCACCACTCTTCTTTCTTCTGGCTCTGTTAGGGGTGGCGGCGTGCTGTGGAATGTAGGCTCGCCATGGTGGGGCTTTGCGAATAGTTCCCTCAGGAGCTAGTGTCCTGTCAGTGGGGAACAGGAACATTAACCCTTCAAGAGGTTGGCCCATTCCCTCCCCTAAGTCCCACAAAGCAGACAGGCTGGTGCCATCCAGACCTGCCTGAAAATAACAAACAGGAAAATAAATACAGAAAACTCTTGAGGAGCTTCCATAAGCGTGACTGGCTCCTCTGGGCACATTTTCTAAACTTAGTCTGGTAGGAGGGGCATAGAGGGAGGAGCCAGCCCACACTATCAAATTCTTAAAGTGCCCATGGCTCCTAGTAGACCCGTCTATACCCCATAGTACAAAATGGAACCCCAGTATCCTCTAGGACGTAAGAGAGAAAAAATTTGACCTTTGGCAATCTCAGGCCCTGCTGCATTTAACCCTAGGAGTCTGTCTGTGCTTGTTGGCCTGTTTCTACCTGATGGGAACCCCTCTGGTCTGAGAGGACCTCCTCCAGTATTAGAGACAGGGGTGTAGCGAGGGTGGCTCCAGTGGAGCGCAAGCTCCGGGTTCTAGAAAAGTTAGAGCACGCGTAGCCGCCTGCACCCTTCCCTCCATCCACTATACCACGGGCCCAGAGCCGTCTTAACAGCAGTGTAGGTCCCTGGGCACAGCAATGCACTGGGCCCCCTACCCATGCTCCAGCGGTAGGGGTGGGAGGAGCTATCAGCAGCAGCTTTGATGTCCCGCGGGCGGTATAGGGGGTGTTCTATCTTCTGCTCAGCATGTAGGACCTGGAGCAGTAATTTCTGCTAATTACTCCTTTACTGCACAGATGGGGCTAAACTGTAGAAGGGGGCATTGGGCTGAATGAAGAAGCCCTGGTACATGACTTCCAGGATGGTACGGGGTGTTTAATACATAGGGGAGGGGTGACTAGTGGAGTGGGCTTAATATTTATCATTTTACGGTGGGAGGGCAGCTTGCTTGACTGCAGATATCTCAAGTTCTTGAAAATATATTTCTTAGCTTTGAATGGGATAAAAAAACTAGAGTGTCCCACCTTTCAGGAGGTACTGGGGTCTTGGGGATCAGAGTTCAGGAGCCAGAGCAATTCACCAATGAAAATATAAAACTGCATATTAGGCATGTGGAGCTGGAGCAGGGACCATCTGCTGGAAGGCTGATATCTCTGGTTCTGGGCATAGTAGAAATAAGCTGCCAGTGTCCACTAAAAGGGGAGAGTCACAGCTTTTGGCTTATACCCTTAGAAATACTCTGAGTCGGACAGAACCTGAAATATCGGGTTGGGAAGAGCAGTTAACAGGCTTGGATGGGGACCACTGATTTCAAGTCGGATATCTCCGGTTCCCCAGGGCCGATTTTCAAAAATCTGGTACCCCTGGAAAGAGGGGACCCTCAGCTATCAGCCTAGGGCCCTTATTCTCCTGGAGCCCTTGGGCAAGAGCCCATTGAGCCCATACGAAAAGACAGCCCTGCACGGGCCGCTGTACAGGCAGCTGCAGAGCAGGAGGAGGAGAAGCAGAGGTGGCGCACACTGACTCAGAGACTATGTAGGGAACAGGGCAGGCCATAGGCGACAGCAGGAGACACGGACAGCCAGCACATGCCGGAACTCTGTTGCCCTCTTTATATGTCTCAATGTCTACGTGTAGCTGTGCAGCAGCTACACATAGTGTAGTCTTCTACACTACTCTCTGCCCAAGCAGCTGCAGCACCTCTTTCTGCCCCAGCTGCTGCAGCACCTCTCTCTGTCTCAGCTGCTGCTGCAGCACCTCTCTCTGCATTAAAAGCTGCAGATTAACATGTATAAGCGGCTCTACTGTGGTGTAACGTGTATAAATGGCTCTACTGTGGCATAACATGTATAAGGGGCTTTACTCTGTGGCGTAACGTGTATAAGGGGCTTTACTGTGTTGTGTAACGTGTATAAGTGGCTCTACTGTGTGGCGTAAAGTGACTAACAGACACTTTTTTGGTGTAATGTGAATAACGAACAATACTGTAAGGTGCAATCTGAATTGGAACTATTCTGTGACCACACCCATTTCCTAAGAAGACAGGCCTCTATATTTTTGTTGCATGCCTTAGGTGCGTACTGTCCCTATTTTAAACATGGGGGAACCTTTTGCCCTGAGATCCACAAGGTCTAGAACCGACCCTGTCACCAATTTAGGATTTTTAAATATTTTAATTTTTCAAATGTACATGTCCACAATTCAATGCAGGGTAGGGGATGCCGAAACATACCCTTGCTCTGGGCACCATGGCACCTAGCTACACCTCTGATTAGAGGCTGGAGTGTTGTGACTATGAGAAAACTGATACAGAGAGGAGAGCCTCCACGTAACGAGAACGCTGTGATAGTCTGCGGGACACACTACATAGCTTTATTATAGAAGGGCCCGTATAATGGGGGTAATTCCAAGTTGATCGCAGCAGGAAATTTTTTAGCAGTTGGGCAAAACCATGTGCACTGCAGGGGAGGCAGATATAACATGTGCAGAAACAGTTAGATTTGGGTGGGTTATTTTGTTTCTGTGCAGGGTAAATACTGGCTGCTTTATTTTTACACTGCAATTTAGATTGCAGATTGAACACACCACACCCAAATCTAACTCTCTCTGCACATGTTATATCTGCCTCCCCTGTAGTGGACATGGTTGTGCCCAACTGCTAAAAAATGTGCTGCTGCGATCAACTTGGAATTACCCCCAATATCTGATGACAGTGACTGACCAGCACAGATGGCATACCCTTAGCACACTACAGTGAAGTTCAAGTGTCACGCGATGGGAATTTTGGCAAACGCCCATAGTTTGTCCCCGCTGGGCAGCCGTAGAGATAAGTAGGAATGATAGTTCAATGCGGCCGCGCTGTACTGGCATTGCATAATGAGGGATAATGCGAGCAGCAGCCGTCTGTCTCCTGTCACATTGCAGTAGAGGGAGGAGGGCGCTGATCAGACACGACGTGGCCGCACCTGGGGAGATTACAGGGCAATCTGCTGCCTACCCGTACTGAGAGGCGCCCTGTACCAGTGTCAGGCAGTCAGCTTTCTCCGGAGCAAGGATCATGGCGGTCACTGTCATGCTGGTGCTCGGGGTCTCAGTGGGGCTCTACGTTTTAATCTACTATAACTTCATCAAAGGAAGGCAATGCAAGAGTGACGCCACCCTGAAAGGGAAGACTGTTATCGTGACAGGTAGGAGGGTAACAGAAAGCCTGGCACACTCCTATTGGGGGTCCGGGGGTAAGAAAGGTACACACCTGCACAGAAAGCCTGCACACTCCTATTGAGGGCACACACCTGCACACTCCTATTGAGGGCACACACCTGCACAGAAAGCCGGGCACACTCCTATTGAGGGCACACACCTGCACACTCCTATTGAGGGCACACACCTGCACAGAAAGCCGGGCACACTCCTATTGAGGGCACACACCTGCACAGGAAGCCTGGCACACTCCTATTGAGGGCACACACCTGCACAGGAAGCCTGGCACACTCCTATTGAGGGCACACACCTGCACAGGAAGCCTGGCACACTCCTATTGAGGGCACACACCTGCACAGAAAGCCTGCACACTCCTATTGAGGGCACACGCCTGCACACTCCTATTGAGGGCACACGCCTGCACACTCCTATTGAGGGCACACACCTGCACAGAAAGCCGGGCACACTCCTATTGAGGGCACACACCTGCACAGAAAGCCTGGCACACTCCTATTGAGGGCCCGGGGGGTAAGAAAAGGATAAGCACATGAGGCAAGAGGGCCCTGCTCACGAGCGCTTACATTCTAACTATACAGTTAACATGCCAGAGACCAGTTGAAATTACATCTCTGCCCACTGTCTCCGGTGCTTTTCATGTCCATATATTTTGAAGGAGAAGTTGCCCAAAGCAAAATCAAAATGAAATAAAGTAAAATCAGTACATGGAAAATAAAACGAAAACAACTTTGCAGAAAGCACACATGGACATGCAGTACAGCTAGCAATATGTAGCAAACCTTCTAAAGAGGATAGGTGGAGAGGTCGCCCATAGCAACCATTCACTTCTAGTCATCATGTTATAACTTGATAAATGATAACTAGACGTTGATTGGTTGCTATGGGCGACTTCCCATGTGTGCTTTCTGCAAACTTGTTTAGTTTTATTTTCCCTGTACTTGTTTTACTTTATTTCATTTTTATTTTGTTTCAGGCCACCTACGCTGCTTTCTATAGCTTCCAGTCTGAGCTGTTATGCATAGTAATAACATAGGGCTATTACTTTTTACACATCTTTTACACCGGCAATAACCTTGCGTTTAGCTGATGTTTGTTTTTGTAGGTTTTTTTGTTTTGTTGTTTAATGTCTGTACCTGATCTTAATTTAGGATCTGTAAAATAAGTAAGAACAGGAGCAGTTATCACACAGTGGAAAGCATCCTATTGGTAGATATGCATGTTATTTCACCAAGCACAACTTGTGTTGTTAATAAACAAATTAACAAATGTTCCCATTAATTCATGAAATCTACTATTGCACTTAATGGGTAAAACAGCATTACTCTATCGTTTTACCATTTCTTATCAGCATTGCTTAAGCCCCATGTTTCTTCTATGGCTGTAAACTGCTGCAGATTTGTTCAGATCTTTGTGTGTTAGGAGAAATGTAGGCTTAAAACTGCAGTGAAAATAGATTACGTGCACTGATTCAAAACACTGGGATCTGCGACAATGCTGGACGGCCAAGCTGTAAATATCCTGTCTTCGGTCATGGCTTTAGCAAACGATTACCTGTCATTTGTTAGGCCGATAGGGTTGTCCATCTTGATCAGATATTCAGGACAATCTTTTAGACTACGCACTGAGGAAACGTACTGAAAAGCAGACACCCATATCAAGCCTAAGATGTGCCCCTTGCCTCCGTGGTGTCACCAGATCACAGTGAGGGCTGGTTTAGTCAACAGAATGGTTGCCACCAATATTTAGGGACCATGACGAGGCTGGGAAGGATTCACCTGGGTGTGACATCTACTCATAAGAAAAAAGAACAGGGCTGGTATATTAAAAAGGGGATGTAGTTATGCGATCGCCAGTCACATCACCGTTGGCTAAATCCCGCTCCACTTTAAATCCCTGCAGTCGGCATGCCGATTAGTAGGGACTATTCCCATGACACCCATAGAGTGGGAATAAAACATGTGGCGAGTTCAGCTCGCCACCGAGCCCGCAAGGGGCTTGGTGCACTCTCCATCCCATCCACCAGTCCCTCGACCCCCCCCCTGTCGGCATTCCACTGCCGGGATCCCGCTGCCGGTATGCTGACCGCTAGGGTTCCCAGCGGTGGTAACACATACCTAACCCTTAAATATTATTGGGTCTATCACTATAGTGGCAAGCAGGATGGTTACAGTAGTATAGATGGAAATTGAAGTGAGTGATCAAGTTTTGGTTCTATATTCTGTTAAATGTGAGTGAATGGAGGAGTAAAGTTGTCACCGCTTTTGCTTTTTCGTTAAGTTGAATAATGGAATTACTGGATAATGCTTCTCTGTTTTACAGGAGCAAATGTGGGAATTGGGAAAATGACTGCACTAGACATGGCCAAGCGGGGAGCTCGAGTCATTCTGGCTTGTCGTGTCAAAGAAACGGGGGAGGCAGCTGCATATGATATCCGTACAGTAAGTGTAAAACTCATGGGAGCTGAATCATAGTTTTAGCATTCTTTTGGCTCAAGGATCAGGTTGGGGAAGACCATTCACATTTTGTTAGAAATATTCCTCTGTATACACTCCACAAAGGTCACAAATGCCTTTTAAAGGGAGATCTGGGTGTGTAAGATATTTGCGTGCTTAGTTCTGTGCTGTCATGTATCACATGCTGACTTCTGAAATCATATTATATGCTTTGCAAGTCTCCCATCATTCTTTCTCAACAGATATCTGGGAACAATCAGGTGCTTTTCATGCAGCTCAACCTGGCCTCTCTGGACTCCATTAGATCATTTTGCAAAACATTCCTGAGTAGTGAGCCTCGTCTGGATATACTGATAAACAATGCAGGTGAGAGAGCACACACTCCTGGCAACCGCAGAACCCGTGTCTCACTGCTGGTAGAACGACTTTGTCCTTGTGTATCATACATACCCCCTCTTACTCCCCTCCCTATGAGTGTCCCATGGCAGCACCCATGTCTGAGGTGCAGGGAAGTGGGGTTCTGTATGTCACCAAAGCAAGTTACCAGTATTCAGAATCCCTGACCAAATCAAGTGACAGGTTTACATTGTGTAAAAAATGCTGTTGTATGTCACTGATGGTGCATGTGCAAGACCGCTGCTCACATTCACTCAGCTGTACAGGAGAACTTTCATAAACAACATTTCTGCAGCGGGGTACATTGGTTTCCACAGGGAAACGTCGGGGGTGTAGAGATAGATCTTGATCCAGGCACCAACAGGCTAAAGCTTGAGACTGTCCCAGGATGCTTTGGGGCCTCCTCTATATACCCGCCTCCAGGCACTGTGAGCTCAGTTTCGAGTTGATGCACTGGGCAGCCCTGAAAATCCTTTTACTTGAAGACTTCAAGGGCCGCAGCACTTACATGTCAGGGTGACATTCTGTGCTGCGGCTCCGTCACCTCCCCAGCGGCGTCGCATACTCCCACTGGCTCAGTTCCCGGGTATATGCAGCGGGGACGCTCCGACATAGGGCACGCGGTCGCAGCACTCTCCTGGTTTGCGTGGCTGCTACGAAGGGAGGAGGTAAGAGGGTCCCCCAGGTGGGTGGGACCCGCCATTAAATCGCGTTCCAATCGCAGTCTAGGGAGACGGACTGCGACGCTGGCGTGGACACTATCACCGAGCAGGGACCCCACTATATCCACCAGGACATGGGAGTACCGGTTGGGTGTACTAATGCCCACTTTAATAAGACTCCATAGTACCAGGTGGTGAGGACCAGCATAGGTGAGACGGTGCTTAACCTGTAGCACCTCCACCGGCTCAGGGCGCCATCTACTGCTGGTATTCCCGCCCTGGATCTGCCTCACACTCTCCCTCACTCCCTGACTGAGATGCTGGGTGCCATCTTCTAAGCATATCTGCAGCGGATCTCCGGGACTGCAGGGCAAGGTCTCCCTTGTAATTCCGCCTGTACATCAGCGCTGTGGTTTTACAAACACTTAAGTATTCTATATGTTAATATTAAGACAGTATTAGTTAAGAACAAGTGTACCTGTGCCAGAATATATTGTACGAGTATTCTGAGACCATGCTTTGTTATATATATTTCTCTGACGTCCTAAGTGGATGCTGGGGACTCCGTCAGGACCATGGGGATTAGCGGCTCCGCAGGAGACAGGGCACAAAACTAAAGCTTTAGGATCAGGTGGTGTGTACTGGCTCCTCCCCCTATGACCCTCCTCCAAGCCTCAGTTAGGTTTTTGTGCCCGTCCGAGCAGGGTGCAATCTAGGTGGCTCTCTTAAGGAGCTGCTTAGAAAAAGTTTTTAGGTTTCTTATTTTCAGTGAGTCCTGCTGGCAACAGGCTCACTGCATCGAGGGACTTAGGGGAGAGAAGTTCAACTCACCTGCGTGCAGGATGGATTGGCTTCTTAGGCTACTGGACACCATTAGCTCCAGAGGGAGTCGGAACACAGGTCTCACCATGGGGTTCGTCCCGGAGCCGCGCCGCCGACCCCCCTTGCAGATGCTGAAGATTGAAGGTCCAGAAACCGGCGGCAGAAGGCTTTTCAGTCTTCATGAAGGTAGCGCACAGCACTGCAGCTGTGCGCCATTGTTGTCACACACTTCACACCAACGGTCACGGAGGGTGCAGGGCGTTGCTGGGGGCGCCCTGGGCAGCAATGTATAATACCTTATTCTGGCTAAAAATACATCACATATAGCCCCTGGAGGCTATATGGATGTATTTAACCCCTGCCAGGTCTCAGAAAAACGGGAGAAGAAGCCCGCCGAAAAGGGGGCGGGGCCTATTCTCCTCAGCACACAGCGCCATTTTCCCTCACAGAAATGCTGGTGGGAAGGCTCCCAGGCTCTCCCCTGCTCTGCACTACAGAAACAGGGTTAAAACAGAGAGGGGGGGCACTTATTTGGCGATATGTATATATATATTAAAATGCTATAAGGGAAAAACTCTTACATAAAGGTTGTCCCTGTATAATATAGCGTTTTTGGTGTGTTCTGGCAAACTCTCCCTCTGTCTCCCCAAAGGGCTAGTGGGGTCCTGTCCTCTATCAGAGCATTCCCTGTGTGTGTGCTGTGTGTCGGTACTTGTGTGTCGACATGTATGAGGACGATGTTGGTGAGGAGGCGGAGCAATTGCCGGTAATGGTGATGTCACTCTCTAGGGAGTCGACACCGGAATGGATGGCTTATTTAAGGAATTACGTGATAATGTCAACACGCTGCAAGGTCGGTTGACGACATGAGACGGCCGGCAAACCAATTAGTACCTGTCCAGGCGTCTAAAACACCGTCAGGGGCGTTAAAACGTCCTTTTTACCTCAGTCGGTCGACACGGACACTGACTCCAGTGTCGACGGTGAAGAAACAAACGTATTTTCCTTTAGGGCCACACGTTACTTGTTAAGGGCAATGAAGGAGATGTTACATATTTCTGATACTACAAGTACCACAAAAAAGGGTATTATGTGGAGTGTGAAAAAACTACATGTGGTTTTTCCTGAATCAGATAAATTAAATGAAGTGTGTGATGATGCGTGGGTTTCCCCCGATAGAAAATTATTGGCGGTATACCCTTTCCCGCCAGAAGTTATGGCGCGTTGGGAAACACACCTTAGGGTGGATAAGGCGCTCACACGCTTATAAAAACAAGTGGCGTTACCGTCTCCAGATACGGACGCCCTCAAGGAGCCAACTGATAGGAGGTTGGAAAATATCCTAAAAAGTATATACACACATACTGGTGTTATACTGCGACCAGCGATCGCCTCAGCCTGGATGGGCAGCGCTGGGGTGGCTTGGTCGGATTCCCTGACTGGAAATATTGATACCCTTGACAGGGACAGTATTTTATTGACTATAGAGCATTTAAAAGATGCATTTCTATATATGCGAAACTCTAGCATCAAGAGTAAGTGCGATGTCCATACCTGCCAGACGATGTTTATGGACACGACAGTGGTCAGGTGATGCAGATTCCAAACGGCACATGGAAGTATTGCCGTATAAAGGGGAGGAGTTATTTGGGGTCGGTCCATCGGACCTGGTGGCCACGGCAACAGCTAGAAAATCCACCTTTTTTACCCCAAGTCACATCTCAGCAGAAAAAGACATAGTCTTTTCAGCCTCAGTCCTTTCGTCCCCATAATATCTGCCCAGGGATAGAGGTAAGGGAAGAAGACTGCAGCAGGCAGCCCATTCCCAGGAACAGAAGCCTTCCACCGCTTCTGCCAAGTCCTCAGCATGACGCTGGGGCCGTACAAACAGGTGCGGTGGGGGGTCGTCTCAAGAGTTTCAGCACGCAGTGGGCTCACTCGCAAGTGGACCCCTGGATCCTACAAGTAGTATCCCAGGGGTACAGATTGGAAATTCGAGACGTCTCCCCCTCGCAAGTTCCTGAAGTTTGCTTTACCAACGTCTACCTCCGACAGGGAGGCAGTATTGGAAACAATTCACAAGCTGTATTCCCAGCAGGTGATAATCAAAGTACCCCTCCTACAACAAGTAAAGGGGTATTATTCCACACTATATTGTGGTACTGAAGCCAGACGGCTCGGTGAGACCTATTCTAAATGGAGTCACTCAGAGCAGTGATAGCGAACCAGGAAGAAGGGGACTATATGGTGTCCCTGGACATCAAGGATGCTTACCTCCATGTCCAAATTTGCCCTTCTCACAAAGGGTACCTCAGGTTCGTGGTACAAAACTGTCACTATCAGTTTCAGACGCTGCCGTTTGGATTGTCCACGGCACCCCGGGTCTTTACCAAGGTAATGGCCGAAATGATGATTCTTCTTCAAAGAAAAGGCGTCTTAATTATCCCTTACTTGGACGATCTCCTGATAAGGGCAAGGTCCAGAGAACAGTTGGAGGTCTGAGTAGCACTATCTCAAGTAGTTCTACGACAGCACGGGTGGATTCTAAATATTCCAAAATCGCAGCTGTCTCCGACGACACGTCTGCTGTCCCTAGGGATGATTCTGGACACAGTCCAGAAAAGGGTGTTTCTCCCGGAGGAGAAAGCCAGGGAGTTATCCGAGCTAGTCAGGAACCTCCAAAAACCAGGAAAAGTGTCAGTGCATCATTACACAAGGGTCCTGGGAAAAATGGTGGCTTCTTACGAAGCGATTCCATTCGGCAGATTTCACGCAAGAACTTTTCAGTGGGATCTGCTGGACAAATGGTCCGGATCGCATCTTCAGATGCATCAGCGGATAACCCTGTCTCCAAGGACAAGGGTGTCTCTTCTGTGGTGGCTGCAGAGTGCTCATCTACTAAAGGGCCACAGTTATGCATTCAGGACTGGGTCCTGGTGACCACGGATTCCAGCTTGAAAGGCTGGGGAGCAGTCACACAGGGAAAAAATTTCCAGACAAGTCTGGGGACTTCTCTCCGCATAAATATACTGGAGCTAAGAGCAATTTACAATGCTCTAAGCTTAGCAAGACCTCTGCTTCAAGGTCAGCCGGTATTGATCCAGTGGGACAACATCACGGCAGTCGCCCACGTAAACAGACAGGGCGGCACAAGAAGCAGGAGGACAATGGCAGAAACTGCAAGGATTCTTCGCTGGGCGGAAAATCATGTGATAGCACTGTCAGCAGTTTTCATTCCGGGAGTGGACAACTGGGAAGCAGACTTCCTCAGCACGACCTCCACCCGGGAGAGTGGGGACTTCATCGAGAAGTTTTTTCCACATGATTGTGCACCGTTGGGAAAGACCAAAGGTGGACATGATGGCGTCCCGCCTGAACAAAAAACTGGACAGGTATTGCGCTAGGTCAAGAGCCCCTCAGGCAATAGCTGTGGACGTTCTGGTAACACCAGGGGTGTACCAGTCGGTGTATGTGTTCCCTCCTCTGCTTCTCATACCAAAGGTACTGAGAATTATAAGACGTAGAGGAGTAAGAACTATACTCGTGGCTCCGGATGGGCCAAGAAGGACTTGGTACCCGGAACTTCAAGAGATGCTCACAGAGGACTCAGGGCCTCTGCCGATAAGAAGGGACTTGTTTCAGCAAGTACCATGTCTGTTCCAAGACTTACCGCGGCTGCGTTTGACGGCATGGCGGTTGAACGCCGGATCCTAAGGGAAAAAGGCATTCCGGAAGAGGTCATTCCTACCCTGGTCAAAGCCAGGAAGGAGGTGACCGCACAACATTATCACCACATGTGGCGAAAATATGTTGCGTGGTGTGAGGCCAGGAAGGCCCCGCGAAGAAATTTCAACTCGGTCGATTCCTGCATTTCCTGCAAACAGGAGTGTCTATGGGCCTCAAATTGGGGTCCATTAAGGTTCAAATTTCGGCCCTGTCGATTTTCTTCCAGAAAGAATTGGCTTCAGTTCCTGAAGTCCAAAAATTTGACAAGGGAGTACTGCATATACAACCCCCTTTTGTGCCTCCAGTGGCACTGTGGGATCTCAACGTAGTCCTGGGATTCCTCAAATCACGTTGGTTTAAACCGCTCAAATCTGTGGATTTGAAATATCTCACATGGAAAGTGACCATGATGTTGGCCCTGGCCTCGGCCAGGCGAGTGTCAGAATTGGCGGCTTTGTCTCACAAAAGCCCATATCTGATTGTCCATTCGGACAGGGCAGAGCTGCGGACTCGTCCCCAGTTTCTCCCTAAGTTGGTGTCAGCGTTTCATCTGAACCAGCTTATTGTGGTACCTGCGGCTACTAGAGACTTGGAGGACTCCAAGTTGCTAGATGTTGTCAGGGCCCTGAAAATATAGATTTCCAGGACGGCTGGAGTCAGGAAAACTGACTTGCTGTTATCCTGTATGCACCCAAAAAACTGGGTGCTCTTGCTTCTAAGCAGACGATTGCTAGTTGAATGTGTAGTACAATTCAGCTTGCACATTCTGTGGCAGGACTGCCACAGCCAAAATATATAAATGCCCATTCCACAAGGAAGGTGGGCTCATCTCGGGCGACTGCCCGAGGGGTCTCGGCTTTACAACTTTGCCGAGCTGCTACTTGGTCAGGGGCACACCCTGGCTGAGGAGGACCTGGAGTTCTCTCACTCTGTGCTGCAGAGTCATCCGCACTCTCCCGCCCGTTTGGGAGCTTTGGTATAATCCCCATGGTCCTGACGGAGTCCCCAGCATCCACTTAGGACGTCAGAGAAAATAAGATTTTACTTACCGATAAATCTATTTCTCGTAGTCCGTAGTGGATGCTGGGCGCCCATCCCAAGTGCGGATTGTCTGCAATACTTGTACATAGTTGTTGTTACAAAAAAATCGGGTTGTTATTGTTGTGAGCCGTCTGTTCAGAGGCTCCTACGTTTGTCATACTGTTAACTGGGTTCAGATCACAAGTTATACGGTGTGATTGGTGTGGCTGGTATGAGTCTTACCCGGGATTCAATATCCTTCCTTATTGTGTACGCTCGTCCGGGCACAGTATCCTAACTGAGGCTTGGAGGAGGGTCATAGGGGGAGGAGCCAGTACACACCACCTGATCCTAAAGCTTTAGTTTTGTGCCCTGTCTCCTGCGGAGCCGCTAATCCCCATGGTCCTGACGGAGTCCCCAGCATCCACTACGGACTACGAGAAATAGATTTATCGGTAAGTAAAATCTTATTTTACATATACTAGTCCAGTGCAGTTTTATTGTCTTACTAAAATAATTATCTGCATTGTCACTGTGACTGTATGTGCCTGTATCTGCTGTGTGGATTTCACTTTCACTGTATCCCAGCTTTGTCTATCAGTGTATTCTGTACCCTAAAGGACTAGGTGTGTCAGGGTCACATATATAGTGCTTCACAGTATTTACCAATTAAATGTATTCTACTGTGTACTCGGTCACATAATACCGGATTTATTCGCTGTTGTTGTGTACTGGGGACTCAGTCGCATAATACCGGACTTATTCGCTGGTATTGTGTACTGTGTCCGCGGTCACATACTAGGGAATTTATTTGCAGTTATTGTACTCTGCATAACTGAAAATGTCTAACACAAAGGGCGAGAAATCCGAGAACGCTCTTGCATCACGCAGTGCATGCGCCAAGGCTTTGCTTGAGGGGAAAGTTTTGTATGATGGTCTGTGTACTATATGCCATACATCTCCCGGTCAGTCCGCAGCTCCTGTAACCAATCAGGAGCCACCTTGGACGGTATTCTTAACTATGTTAAATACGCTTGTGACACGCCTTACGCCCCCTATGGGACCTCCAGTACTATTACAGTCACATATTGTCCCTATGGTAAAACCGCCTTGGGTGGATAATTTGTCTACCCAGTTGCAGCAATTAAATCAATCTTTGGTTAGACATAAGACTGCCCCAAGCCACACTCGTGTCACAGGGTCATCCAAGCAGGCCACTTCCTCCTCACAATCCACTAATCTCTCAGAAGATTCTTCTAAAGAGGACAGGAAGCACACTGTCCCGTCAGACACTGACACAGCTGCTTCTGACGAGGAATCTACAACTCAGGTTGATGTCCCTGACCTAGTGATTGCTATTAAGCAGATCCTGCAAATATCAGATGATGATGAGGATTCCACTACGGTATCTAAAAAACCTGATAAGTTTAAACGTCAGAAGGTAACTAAAACATTATTTCCGCATTCTGACCATTTAATGGGCATACGACAAAAACCCTGGATTACTCCAGGGAAGAAATTCTCCCCATCTAAACGGATGGTAACTCGCTATCCTCTCCCTAGAGAGATGTGTAACTAGTGGGAAAATTCACCACCGGTGGATTCCCATGTCACCCGTCTGGTGGTGTCATCTACTAAGCCTATCACCTCACTGAAGGAACCGACAGATAAGCGCGTGGAGGGATGCCTGAAGTCTATTTACTCCCTTACAGGTACTAACTCTCTCTGCACATGTTATATCTGCCTCCCCTGCAGTGCACATGGTTTCTCTAACGTCCTAGTGGATGCTGGGACTCCGTCAGGACCATGGGGAATAGCGGGCTCCGCAGGAGACAAGGCACATCTAAATAAAGCTTTTAGGATCACATGGTGCGTACTGGCTCCTCCCCCTATGACCCTCCTCCAAGCCTCAGTTAGGTTTTTGTGCCCGTCCGAGAAGGGTGCAATCTAGGTGGCTCTCCTAAAGAGCTGCTTAGAAAAAGTTTTTTTAGGTTTAAATCTCAGTGAATCCTGCTGGCAACAGGATCACTGCATCGAGGGACTTAGGGGAGAGATTTCCAACTCACCTGCGTGCAGGATGGATTGGAGTCTTAGGCTACTGGACACTTAGCTCCAGAGGGAGTCGGAACACAGGTCCTCCTGGGGTTCGTCCCGGAGCCGCGCCGCCGATCCCCCTTACAGACGCTGAAGACGGAGGTCCGGAAAGCAGGCGGCAGAAGACTCCTCAGTCTTCATGAAGGTAGCGCACAGCACTGCAGCTGTGCGCCATTGTTGCTACACGTCTCACTGATTCAGTCACGGAGGGTGCAGGGCGCTGCTGGGGGCGCCCTGGGCAGCAATATTAAATACCTTTAGTGGCAAAATAAATACATCACATATAGCCATTAAGGCTATATGTATGTATTTAACCCAGGCCAGTTTTCTTAAAACCCGGGAGAAAAGCCCGCCGAAAAAGGGGCGGAGCTTATTCTCCTCAGCACTCAGCGCCATTTTCCTGCTCAGCTCCGCTGGTGAGGAAGGCTCCCAGGACTCTCCCCTGCACTGCACTACAGAAACAGGGTAACAAAGAGAAGGGGGGCATAATTTGGCGATATTGATATATTAAAAGCGCTTATATCAAAAACAACACCTTCTAGGGTTGTTTATATACATTTATAGCGTTTTTGGTGTGTGCTGGCAAACTCTCCCTCTGTCTCCCCAAAGGACTAAGAGGGTCCTGTCTTCGATTAGAGCATTCCCTGTGTGGCTGCTGTGTGTCGGTACGTGTGTGTCGACATGTATGAGGACGATGTTGGTGTGGAGGCAGAGCAATTGCCGGTAATGGTGATGTCACCCCCTAGGGAGTCGACACCGGAATGGATGGCTTTAGTTATGGAATTACGTGATAATGTTAGCACATTACAAAAGTCAGTTGACGAAATGAGACGGCCGGAAAACCAGTTAGTACCGGCTCAGGCGTCTCAGACACCGTCAGGGGCTGTAAAACGTCCCTTACCTCAGTCAGTCGACACGGGTACCGACACAGATGAATCTAGTGTCGACGGTGAAGAAACAAACGTATTTTCCAATAGGGCCACACGTTATATGATCACGGCAATGAAGGAGGCTTTGCAGATCTCTGATACTGCTGGTACCTCAAAAAGGGGTATTATGTGGGGGGTGAAAAAACTACCTGTAGCTTTTCCAGAATCAGAGGAATTGAATGACGTGTGTGACGAAGCGTGTGTTAACCCAGATAGAAAACTGCTAATTTCCAAGAAGTTATTGGCATTATACCCTTTCCCACCAGAGGTTAGGGCGCGCTGGGAAACACCCCCTAGGGTGGATAAGGCGCTCACACGTTTATCAAAGCAAGTGGCGTTGCCGTCTCCTGATACGGCCGCCCTCAAGGATCCAGCAGATAGGAGGCTGGAAACTACACTGAAGAGTATATACACACATACTAGTGTTATACTGCGACCGGCAATAGCCTCAGCCTGGATGTGCAGTGCTGGGGTAGTGTGGTTGGATTCTCTGACTGAAAATATTGATACCCTGGATAGGGACAGTATTTTATTGACTCTAGAGCAATTAAAGGATGCTTTTCTTTATATGCGAGATGCTCAGAGGGATATTTGTACTCTAGCATCAAGAGTAAGCGCGATGTCCATATCTGCCAGAAGAAGTTTATGGACGCGACAGTGGTCAGGTGATGCGGATTCCAAAAGGCATATGGAAGTATTGCCATATAAAGGAGAGGAATTATTTGGGGTCGGTCTTTCGGACCTGGTGGCCACGGCAACTGCCGGCAAATCCACTTTTTTACCTCAGACCCCCTCCCAACAGAAAAAGACACCGTCTTTTCAGCCGCAGTCCTTTCGCTCCTATAAAAACAAGCGACCAAAAGGACAGTCTTATCTGCCGCGAGGCAGAGGAAAGGGTAAGAGAGGGCAGCAAGCAGCCCCTGCCCAGGACCAGAAGCCCGCCCCGGGTTCTACAAAGCCATCAGCATGACGCTGGGGCTTTACAAGCGGACTCAGGAGCGGTGGGGGGTCGACTCAAGATTTTCAGCAATCAGTGGGCTCGCTCGCAAGTGGACCCGTGGATCCTGCAGATAATATCTCAGGGTTACATGTTGGAGTTCGAAAGGTCTCCCCCTCGCCGGTTCCTAAAGTCTGCTTTACCAACGTCTCCCTCAGAAAGGACGTCGGTTTTGGAAGCCATTCACAAGCTGTATTCTCAGCAGGTGATAGTCAAGGTACCCCTCCTACAACAGGGAAAGGGGTATTATTCCACACTATTGTGGTACCGAAGCCGGACGGTTCGGTAAGACCTATTCTAAACCTGAAATCCTTGAACCTGTACATACAGAAATTCAAGTTCAAGATGGAGTCACTCAGAGCAGTGATAGCGAATCTAGAAGAAGGGGACTTCATGGTGTCCCTGGACATAAAAGATGCTTATCTGCATGTCCCAATTTACCCCTCACACCAAGGGTATCTCAGGTTCATGATACAAGACTGTCATTATCAGTTTCAAACGCTGCCGTTTGGTTTGTCCACGGCCCCTCGGGTCTTTACAAAGGTAATGACCGAAATGATGGTTCTTCTACGAAGAAAAGGCGTATTAATTATCCCTTACTTGGACGATCTCCTGATAAGGGCAAAGTCCAGAGAACAGCTGGAAGTCGGTGTAGCACTAACCCAGGTAGTGCTTCAGCAACACGGGTGGATTCTGAATCTTCCAAAATCTCAATTGACCCCGACAACTCGTCTGCTGTTCCTGGGAATGATTCTGGACACGGTTCAGAAAAAGGTGTTTCTCCCGGAGGAGAAAGCAAGGGAGTTATCCGAACTTGTCAGGAACCTCCTAAAACCAGGAACTGTGTCAGTACATCAATGCACAAGAGTCCTGGGAAAGATGGTGGCTTCTTACGAAGCGATTCCATTCGGCAGATTCCATGCACGGACATTTCAGTGGGATCTGCTGGACAAATGGTCCGGATCGCATCTGCACATGCATCAGCGGATAACACTGTCACCAAGAACAAGGTTGTCTCTCCTGTGGTGGTTGCAGAGTGCCCATCTGTTAGAGGGCCGCAGATTCGGCATACAGGACTGGGTCCTGGTGACTACGGATGCCAGCCTACGAGGCTGGGGAGCAGTCACACAGGGAAGAAACTTCCAGGGCGTGTGGTCAAACCTGGAGACGTCCCTTCACATAAATATACTGGAGCTAAGAGCGATCTACAATGCTCTAAGCCTGGCAAAATCGCTGCTTCAGGGTCAGCCGGTGTTGATCCAGTCGGACAACATCACGGCAGTCGCCCACGTAAACCGACAAGGCGGCACGAGAAGCAGAAGAGCAATGACAGAAGCTGCAAGGATTCTGCGCTGGGCGGAGAATCATGTCATAGCACTGTCAGCAGTGTTCATCCCGGGAGTGGACAACTGGGAAGCAGACTTCCTCAGCAGACACGACCTTCACCCGGGAGAGTGGGGACTTCATCCAGAAGTTTTCCACATGATTGTGAACCGTTGGGAAAAACCAAAGGTGGACATGATGGCGTCTCGCCTCAACAAAAAATTGGACAGATATTGCGCCAGGTCAAGAGACCCTCAGGCAATAGCTGTGGACGCTCTGGTAACACCGTGGGTGTACCAGTCAGTGTATGTGTTCCCTCCTCTGCCTCTCATACCAAAGGTACTGAGAATTATACGGAAAAGAGGAGTAAGAACAATACTGGTGGCTCCGGACTGGCCAAGAAGAACTTGGTATCCGGAACTTCAAGAGATGCTCACGGAGGATCCGTGGCCTCTACCTCTAAGAAGGGATCTGCTTCAGCAGGGACCTTGTATGTTCCAAGACTTACCGCGTCTGCGTTTGACGGCATGGCGGTTGAACGCCGGATTCTAAAAGAAAAGGGCATTCCAGAGGAAGTTATTCCTACCTTGATTAAGGCTAGAAAGGAAGTGACTGTACAACATTATCACCGCATTTGGCGGAAATATGTTGCGTGGTGTGAGGCCAAGAAGGCTCCAACGGAAGAATTTCAATTGGGTCGATTCTTACATTTCCTGCAAGCAGGATTGTCTATGGGCCTAAAATTGGGGTCCATTAAAGTTCAAATTTCGGCCTTATCAATCTTCTTCCAGAAGGAATTGGCATCAGTGCCTGAAGTACAAACTTTTGTCAAAGGTGTACTACATATACAACCCCCAATAGTGCCTCCAGTGGCACCGTGGGATTTGAACGTAGTTTTGAATTTTCTCAAATCTCATTGGTTTGAGCCTCTAAAATCGGTAGATTTAAAATACCTTACATGGAAGGTAACCATGCTATTGGCCCTGGCTTCAGCCAGGAGAGTTTCAGAGTTGGCGGCTTTATCATACAAAAGCCCATATCTGATTTTCCATTCGGACAGGGCAGAACTGCGGACACGTCCTCATTTTCTCCCTAAGGTGGTTTCGGCTTTTCACTTGAACCAGCCTATTGTGGTGCCTGCGGCTACTAGCGACTTGGAGGACTCCAAGTTACTGGACGTTGTCAGAGCATTAAAAATATATATTTCAAGGACAGCTGGAGTCAGAAAATCTGACTTGTTGTTTATATTGTATGCACCCAACAAGATGGGTGCTCCTGCGTCTAAACAGACGATTGCACGTTGGATCTGTAGCACAATCCAACTTGCACATTCTGTGGCAGGCCTGCCACAGCCTAAATCTGTAAAGGCCCACTCCACAAGGAAAGTGGGCTCATCTTGGGCGGCTGCCCGAGGGGTCTCGGCATTACAACTTTGCCGAGCAGCTACGTGGTCAGGGGAGAACACGTTTGTAAAATTTTACAAATTTGATACTCTGGCTAAGGAGGACCTGGAGTTCTCTCATTCGGTGCTGCAGAGTCATCCGCACTCTCCCGCCCGTTTGGGAGCTTTGGTATAATCCCCATGGTCCTGACGGAGTCCCAGCATCCACTAGGACGTTAGAGAAAATAAGAATTTACTTACCGATAATTCTATTTCTCATAGTCCGTAGTGGATGCTGGGCGCCCATCCCAAGTGCGGATTGTCTGCAATACTTGTACATAGTTATTGTTACAAAGATCGGGTTATTACTATTGTTGTGAGCCATCTTTTCAGAGGCTACTTCGTTTTTTGTTATCATACTGTTAACTGGGTTCAGATCACAAGTTGTACGGTGTGATTGGTGTGGCTGGTATGAGTCTTACCCGGGATTCAAGATCCTTCCTTATTGTGTACGCTCGTCCGGGCACAGTACCTAACTGAGGCTTGGAGGAGGGTCATAGGGGGAGGAGCCAGTACGCACCATGTGATCCTAAAAGCTTTATTTAGATGTGCCTTGTCTCCTGCGGAGCCCGCTATTCCCCATGGTCCTGACGGAGTCCCAGCATCCACTACGGACTATGAGAAATAGAATTATCGGTAAGTAAATTCTTATTTTTGGCCAACTGCTAAAAAATTTCCTGCTGCGATCAACTTGGAATTACCCCCATGGTTTTGCCCAATTGCTAACAAATTTGCTGCTGCGATCAACTCTGAATTACCCCCTAAGACTAAGCAGAACCTTCCATCAATTGTACACAAGCGAATTGCCTACGGAAAGAAACTGTTTTGATGTCTAGAAGTTTTTACAGGCAGCGCTCTCTATAGTGCCTGCCTAGTGGAGGCCGGTGGAACAGGGAACAACCAGGATGTTACTTGCCCGCTTCCTCACCCTAGACAAGTACAACTCCTGAACAGATGGGAATCTGCCCCAATAATACTTTCCGCTGATCTCACAACCCATTGGAGCCGAAGCCTATCACGTTCTCTTGCTGAACCAAACCAGACTATAACTGAGGAACATAACACAGACTCTGTTATAGCAGAGTAGGTGTGTGTACTGGTAGGGCCTGATTCGGAGTTGCACTTACTGGCGATGTTAGACGGGGTGAAGTGATTAGTTACTATTGTGCATGTGTCTAAGTCTCATTGCTCACATGTACCAATTGTTAGTGCGCAGACGCTGATTCAAATGCACGGGGTAAATTTTGTACAGATTAATTTAAAATCGATAAACATCGACATGGTGTTTCAGAGACAGAATTCTATATTTTCTAACGTTTTTACATATTTATTTTACATTTCAAACCCGATGTCGATGATGGCTTTTTTTTTTGTCCGTACCATTCAAAATCATCTGCAGATAGACATTAAAAATCGATTGTAGTCTGGGGCCAGATTAACAGTGGTGCAGATAGAGCTATGGCTCCAGGCCTCCACATAAAAATAGACACATCATCGTGGCAGCATAATAATGACCAGCTGCCTAGCCGACCACACAGTCAGTCATAAATCATAAGGGTTAAAATTGTGTTTCTAGTTTTTGCAAAAATGTAGGCAGTTTTTCACTTTTTATATATTTAGATACAGTGACGCTGATAGTGTAGGCCGGGGTGTACACAAACAGATGGCTCTAGCCACACCCACATAGCACTGATCACAGCTCCTCCCCATCTCAGTCTATGTCCTCGAACATTTTCAGCCACAGCCCCATGTGGCCCTTAATTTGCCCCTTGGGTTGCCACCATTTTGTACAGAGGAGTGTCCTTTTAAGTGCAGTGTATTTTACAATATTATATAATATTTTCTCCTGTGTGCTGCAAGCCATGAACACCACATTTTTTTTTTTTAGCTGGTTCTATCCGTCATGGCTGTCCTGGCTATCCACTTTATATCGAGTGCACAGTTATATGTTGCGTGACACAGGGCCATATAGCAACATATTGAAGGGACCCTTGTCCCAGTGCTTATTGAGACACCTCTCCACAGTAGTTATTAATTTTATGCCCCATAATAGTGCCCTAGTTTATGTTCCAAAACATAGTTGGGCCCTATTTAATATTATGCCCAATAATCGTGCCCTAGTTTACTTTATGACCCTCCGTACGTCCTTAGTATACATGATGTCACATTGTAGAGCTGCCAGTACACATTGGGGGTTATTCAGATGTGCATCAAGAAAACGGGGGCGACACATTTATAATATACATTTATAATATAATTCATATTATATTGTATATAGTCTTTCTTGCACAGATGTTGGGTTTACACTCTACAATGATCTGGCCAATCCACCCGATATCCGTGGATCAGCCACATGTTTGCAACATGTTCACAGGCAGCTGATCCGGTAATATCGATCAGTCCTATGTGCCGGATTGTCCATCATGTCCATTCGATTTGATATTTTAAACATGTCATGTCACCCGCATCGGCCCTGTTCCCTCACATGAAAAGGAACGGGGAAATGTCTCCTCCCCGGAGGAAATCGCTAATATCACTGCCAATGCACTGGGAGAGATCTCACAGTGTATTCCTGTGATATCTGCAGTGTCCGATAAAATGCCTTTTGGTCAGACAGGCATTTTATCCTCCTGTGCATGCCCAGCATAGGCATACAACCAGGTTGTGCACAGCATATAAATATGATTGACATTTCTGCTTGTGGATCACTTAGTGTGTGGCAGCTCTCCAAAACCTGTTACACTATCACTCAGTGCGCAGGTCCATTCCTAACAGTGACCACATGGTCGGGTCCTTTCTATTATAGATGTGCGCAGTTCCTCAAGTGTTTGTTCGTTTCTTTAAAAAAATATATAAAAACTGCGAAAATCCATGTAATTTGGACCTGTCAGCATTTACAGTATTATTATTATCTGGCCTGAATCATTGACGGACACTATGGCGATTGCGTCTGCTGAGGATGCGGTAATTATGCAAAAACCGCAGCAGCCCTCAAAAATAGGGGTAATTGCAAAGGCATAGCAACTGCGTACACATTCCCAGCGCACACACAGATCCTTTGATAATTGTCAACTCGAGTACAACAACGGCCACGCAGCATTGCAGCCTGAACAGGGACGCCAGAACCACGATGTTTTGAGCACGGATTTGCAGGCATAGCCAGCGACATGCCCCTTAAATGTATTGGGCATTTCTCGGGGGGGTGTTTTATCAAACACATGGAGATGCTGCATCTTATGAGTGTGTTGGGGGGGGGGGGGGGGGCAGCGTGTCAGAGAAAGTGGTTGTCTATACAGACGCTTCATTGCTCACATTGGAGGCCACATTCAGACAGAGATTCTGCACCTAGCATAGGACTGGTGCAGGTTTCGACTTTGGCACATATGGTAGCATCTAAAGATACTGAAAGTGGGCATCTCCGTCCTTGCACATTCGGAAGCATGGCTGTACCCCAGGGAAGGGCTTGTAGCAGTATTAGCATAAAGTCACAAATGTGCACCCGGCAAAAGACGCAGACACTTGCTCGGCTGTGTCCAGCTCTCCGTGTATATTCTATTATTTACTTTCATCAGTAGTAGAGGAGATGCAGTAGCGTCTTGCTGCACGGGTCTGGCTGTCTAAGTCGGCCTAGCAACCAGTCAGATTCTAGCTTTTATCTTCTAGATGGTGCTATATAAATTGCTGTGGTCAACATCTCCACCTCTATAAACCTGCACTTTAGTAAATATACCTCTAAGAATGTTGGTAAATAAAAACTCCAGTGTCCAGTGACTTATAGGAACAAAGTATGCATTAATAGTAAAAACTGTTTTGACTTTGATAGTAGAGACTCCGATAAGTCCGCCCCAATGTACAGTAATTACAGCTGTCTTCTCTACTGTTTGGTTGCCATTGACCGCAAACTACTGTATCTGCACTTTTGAGCTTAATTGTGAGGAGAGACCCCCATCAAGCTGGCTTGCTTATTGTATGAATAATATACTAATTCTGTAATAATGACATTAGAAGTCTTTTCATTACTGTATAGTGTTGGATATCTCAGGAGGGGAGTAGTGATAGGGCAGGCTTAGAAAGGGAACAACAGTCCCCATGAGCCCTGTAAATCTGACAAATCTGGGCCAGTGCAGGGAAAGTACATAGCAATGTCCAGTATACAGAATATACCATAAAGAACCTTTGTGTCTTTGTATATCACCAGCATACACATAGTTGATTATTCATGTTCTTGATTATCTTGTTTCCTCAAGGCATTGAAGGTAAAGGGAGGACTGAAGATGGTTTCAATTTGGTTTTCGGAGTCAATCATCTAGGACATTTCCTGTTGACTCATTTGCTTTTGGATCGTCTCAAGCAGTGCAGCCCCAGCCGCATTGTCGTTCTCGCATCTCGTGCCCATAGGAGAGGAAGGATTGACTTCAAGGACCTAAATCCACCAGGAGATGCATGGAGAGATATAGTCCAACTATACTGTGACAGCAAACTCGCCAATGTTCTGTTTGCCCGGGAGCTGGCCAACCGATTACAGGGCACTGACGTGACTTGCTATTCCGTTCATCCAGGTAAGCCCCAACACCTAGTGTTCTGTTGTAGAAAGCTTTAAGAAAAGACTTGTATTTAAAAAAAAAAAAAAACAACAAACCCACCAACTATTTCAGTTATTATCACTTGTTTCCTAGTAAACACTCACACACGCCATGTATGTTTTTGTAGGATCCAACCTGCAGTCCTGCATTAACTTTATTTAGCACTGTAAAATAAAATATTTCAAATCAAAAATGTCTTTCTTACCTTGACTTTCTTTTACAGGGGTGGTGCTCACTAACCTAGCGCGCAACTTCCCCTACTGGATTCAGGTGCTGGTTTTCCCATTTGCTTGGCTTCTGCTCCTGTCACCAAAGGATGGAGCACAGACCTCTATTTACTGTGCGGTACAAGAAGGAATTGAAATGTACAGCGGCCGCTACTTTGCCAACTGCCAGGTTCAGCAGCTCCAGCCCCATGCTCGGGATGACGCAGTGGCCAAGAAATTATGGGAAGTTAGTGAGGATCTCCTGGGACTGACCAAATGAATCTTCCTGCATATCCTCTTACCTCAGGGCGCACCAGACGTCATCCTAAGTAAAGGGGTGTCCCATCAATGTAAATGTCATTTGGAAGTACCCCTAACTGGCATGAGAACAGGAAACTATGCAATTAAGTGGAAAGATGTTTTACTGATATAATTAGGGATGGTAATATTTTCCAATATTAGTACTCAGCTAGGCTTGGGAGGAAGCATGCATACATCATCCATTTAGAGTCACAGTGCAGAGCATTTTATTGCAGTGCAAATCACAATCTTTGCTGTAGTCCCCTTTATTTCACTTTTACTAGCAACAGCATCCAGCCACAAGTTATGTCGGAGCTGGTGTACACTGACAGTGACTGATGTCATGTCTCCAGCTTTCCAGACTTTCACTGTGAATGAGATACTTGTGTAAATTGTAATTTGCCAGCACAAAGTCACTCCGTTATGTCACTGGTTTCTAATGAATTAAGAGACTACATACTTGCGGATATTGGTTTAGACCACATACTGGCTGTAAGATGCATTTAAAGAAACAGGCCCATCAAACAAGAGTCTACAAGTTCTTGAATTTATTTTAGTTATATATATATATTTTTTAACATTACCCTTAAATCTAAACACTCCTTTTTCTCTGACGTCCTAGTGGATGCTGGGAACTCCGTAAGGACCATGGGGAATAGCGGCTCCGCAGGAGACTGGGCACAAAAGTAAAGCTTTAGGACTACCTGGTGTGCACTGGCTCCTCCCCCTATGACCCTCCTCCAAGCCTCAGTTAGATTTTTGTGCCCGGCCGAGAAGGGTGCATTCTAGGAGGCTCTCCTGAGTTTCTTAGTAAAAGTTTAGTTTTAGGTTTTTTATTTTACAGTGAGACCTGCTGGCAACAGGCTCACTGCATCGAGGGACTAAGGGGAGAAGAAGCGAACCTGCCTGCTTGCAGCCAGCTTGGGCTTCTTGGCTACTGGACACCATTAGCTCCAGAGGGACCGAACACAGGCCCAGCCTCGGAGTCCGGTCCAAGAGCCGCGCCGCCGGCCCCCTTACAGAGCCAGAAGCAAGAAGAGGTCCGGAAAATCGGCGGCAGAAGACATCAGTCTTCACCAAGGTAGCGCACAGCACTGCAGCTGTGCGCCATTGCTCCTCAGCACACTTCACACTCCGGTCACTGAGGGTGCAGGGCGCTGGGGGGGGGGCGCCCTGAGCAGCAATAGAAACACCTTGGCTGGCGAAAATACATCACATATAACCACCAGGGCTATATGGATGTATTTTAACCCCTGCCAGAATACAGCAAAAAGCGGGAGAAAAGTCCGCCGAGAAGGGGGCGGAGCCTATCTCCTCAGCACACGGGCGCCATTTTCCCTCACAGCTTCGCTGGAAGGACGTCTCCCTGACTCTCCCCTGCAGTCCTGCACTACAGAAAAGGGTAAAACAAGAGAGGGGGGCACTAATTAGGCGCAGTATAAATAAAACAGCAGCTATAAGGGGAAAAACACTTCTATAAGGTTATCCCTGTATATATATATATATATATATAGCGCTCTGGTGTGTGCTGGCATACTCTCCCTCTGTTTACCCAAAGGGCTAGTGGGGTCCTGTCCTCTATCAGAGCATTCCCTGTGTGTATGCTGTGTGTCGGTACGATTGTGTCGACATGTATGAGGAGGAAAATGGTGTGGAGGCGGAGCAATTGCCTGTAATGGAGATGTCACCCCCTAGGGAGTCGACACCTGAGTGGCTGAGCTTAAACTCAGCTCGTGCCTGTCTAGGCGTCTCAAAAGCCATCAGGGGCTCTAAAACGCCCGTTACCTCAGATGGCAGATACAGACGCCGACACGGATACTGACTCCAGTGTCGACGATGAAGAGACGAATGTGACTTCCAGTAGGGCCACACGTTACATGATTGATGCTATGAAAAATGTTTTACATATGTCTGATAATACAAGTACCACTAAAAAGGGTATTATGTTTGGTGAGAAAAAACTGCCTGTAGTTTTTCCTGCATCTGAGGAATTAAATGAAGTGTGTGATGAAGCGTGGGTTTCCCCCGATAAAAAACTGATAATTCCTAAAAGGTTATTAGCATCATACCCCTTCCCGCCAGAGGATAGGGCACGTTGGGAAACACCCCCTAAGGTGGATAAAGCGCTCACACGTTTGTCAAAACAGGTGGCACTACCGTCTCCTGATAGGGCCGCCCTTAAGGAACCTGCTGACAGAAAGCAGGAGAATATCCTAAAATGTATATACACTCTCACGGGTGTTATACTGCAACCAGCAATCGCCTCAGCCTGGATGTGCAGTGCTGGGGTGGCTTGGTCGGATTCCCTGACTGACAATATTGATACCCTGGATAGGGACAGTATATTACTGACTATAGAGCATTTAAAAGATGCATTTCTATATATGCGGGATGCACAGAGGGATATTTGCCGACTGGCATCAAGAGTAAGTGCGCTGTCCATTTCTGCCAGAAGAGGGTTATGGACGAGGCAGTGGTCAGGTGATGCTGATTCCAAAAGGCATATGGAAGTATTGCCTTACAAAGGGGAGGCGTTATTTGGGGTAGGTCTATCAGACCTGGTGGCCACGGCAACTGCTGGGAAATCCACATTTTTACCCCAGGTAGCCTCTCAACATAAGAAGACGCCGTATTATCAGGCGCAGTCCTTTCGGCCCCATAAGGGCAAGCGGGCAAAAGGCTCCTCATTTCTGCCCGTGGCAGAGGGAGAGGAAAAAGGCTGCAGCAAACAGCCAGTTCACAGGAACAGAAGCCCTCTCCCGTTTCTGCCAAGTCCTCAGCATGACGCTGGGGCTTTACAAGCGGACTCAGGCACTCCCCTAAAGTCTGCTTTACCGACGTCTCCCTCCGACAGGGAGGCGGTATTGGAAGCCATTCACAAGCTGTATTCCCAGCAGGTGATAATCAAGATACCCCTCCTGCAACAGGGACAGGGGTATTATTCCACGCTGTTTGTGGTACCGAAGCCGGACGGCTCGGTGAGACCTATTTTAAATCTGAAATCCTTGAACACTTACATACACAGGTTCAAATTCAAGATGGAGTCACTCAGAGCGGTGATTGCGAACTTGGAAGAAGGGGATTATATGGTGTCTTTGGACATCAAGGAGGCTTACCTCCGTGTCCCAATTTACCCTTCTCACCAAGGATACCTCAGGTTTGTGGTACAGAACTGTCACTATCAGTTTCAGACGCTGCCGTTTGGTTTATCCACGGCACCCCGGGTCTTTACCAAGGTAATGGCCGAAATGATGATACTCCTTCGAAGGAAGGGAGTTTTAGTTATCCCGTACTTGGACGATCTCCTGATAAGGGCAAGATCCAGGGAACAATTGGTAGTCGGGGTAGCACTATCTCAAGTAGTGTTGCGGCAGCACGGTTGGATTCTCAATATTCCAAAATCGCAGCTGATCCCGATGACCCGTCTTCTATTCCTAGGGATGATCCTGGACACAGTCCAGAAAAAGGTGTTTCTCCCGGAGGAGAAAGCCAGGGAGTTATCCGAACTAGTCAGAAACCTCCTAAAACCAGGCCAAGTGTCAGTGCATCAATGCACAAGGGTCCTGGGAAAAATGGTGGCTTCCTACGAAGCAATCCCTTTCGGCAGATTCCACGCAAGAACTTTCCAGTGGGACCTGCTGGACAAATGGTCCGGATCGCATCTTCAGATGCATCAGCGGATAACCCTGTCACCAAAGACAAGGGTGTCTCTCCTGTGGTGGTTGCAGAGTGCTCATCTTCTAGAGGGCCGCAGATTCGGCATTCAGGACTGGGTCCTGGTGACCACGGATGCCAGCCTGCGAGGCTGGGAAGCAGTCACACAGGGAAGAAATTTCCAGGGCTTGTGGTCAAGCCTGGAGACATCACTTCACATAAATATCCTGAAGCTGAGGGCCATTTACAATGCCCTAAGCCAAGCAAGACCTCTGCTTCAAGGTCAGCCGGTGCTGATCCAGTCGGACAACATCACGGCAGTCGCCCACGTGAACAGACAGGGCGGCATAAGAAGCAGGAGGGCAATGGCAGAAGCTGCAAGGATTCTTCGCTGGGCGGAAAATCATGTGATAGCACTGTCAGCAGTGTTCATTCCGGGAGTGGACAACTGGGAAGCAGACTTCCTCAGCAGGCACGACCTCCACCCGGGAGAGTGGGGACTTCACCCAGAAGTCTTCCACATGATTGTAAACCGTTGGAAAAAACCAAAGGTGGACATGATGGCGTCCCGCCTCAACAAAAAATTGGACAGGTATTGCGCCAGGTCAAGGGACCCTCAGGCAATAGCTGTGGACGCTCTGGTAACACCATGGGTGTACCAGTCAGTGTATGTGTTTCCCTCCTCTGCCTCTCATACCCAAGGTACTGAGAATTATAAGACGGAGAGGAGTAAGAACTATACTCGTGGCTCCGGATTGGCCAAGAAGAACTTGGTACCCGGAACTTCAAGAGATGCTCACAGAGGACCCGTGGCCTCTACCTCTAAGAAGGGACCTGCTCCAGCAAGGACCCTGTCTGTTCCAAGACTTACCGCGGCTGCGTTTGACGGCATGGCGGTTGAACGCCGGATCCTGAAGGAAAAAGGCATTCCGGAAGAAGTCATTCCTACCCTGATCAAAGCCAGGAAGGATGTGACCGCAAAGCATTATCACCGCATTTGGCGGAAATATGTTGCGTGGTGCGAGGCCAGGAAGGCCCCAACGGAGGAATTTCAACTGGGTCGATTCCTGCATTTCCTGCAAACAGGAGTGTCTATGGGCCTAAAATTAGGATCCATTAAGGTTCAGATTTCGGCCCTGTCGATTTTCTTCCAGAAAGAACTGGCTTCAATTCCTGAAGTTCAGACGTTGTCAAGGGGGTGCTGCATATACAGCCTCCTTTTGTGCCTCCAGTGGCACCTTGGGATCTCAATGTAGTTTTGGGGTTCCTAAAATCACATTGGTTTGAACCGCTTAAGTCTGTGGATTTGAAATATCTCACATGGAAAGTGGTCATGCTGTTGGCCCTGGCTTCGGCCAGGCGCGTGTCAGAATTGGCGGCTTTATCTTATAAAAGCCCTTACCTGATTTTTCATACGGACAGGGCAGAATTGAGGACTCGTCCACAATTTCTCCCTAAGGTGGTTTCAGCGTTTCACCTGAACCAGCCTATTGTGGTACCTGCGGCTACTAGGGACTTGGAGGACTCCAAGTTGCTGGACGTTGTCAGGGCCCTGAAAATATATGTTTCCAGGACGGCTGGAGTCAGAAAATCTGACTCCCTGTTTATCCTGTATGCACCCAACAAGCTGGGTGCTCCTGCTTCTAAGCAGACTATTGCTCGTTGGATTTGTAGTACAATTCAGCTTGCACATTCTGTGGCAGGCCTGCCACAGCCAAAATCTGTAAAAGCCCATTCCACAAGGAAGGGGGCTCATCTTGGGCGGCTGCCCGAGGGGTCTCGGCTTTACAACTTTGCCGAGCAGCTACTTTGTCAGGGGCAAACACGTTTGCTAAATTCTACAAATTTGATACTCTGGCTGAGGAGGACCTGGAGTTCTCTCATTCGGTGCTGCAGAGTCATCCGCACTCTCCCGCCCGTTTGGGAGCTTTGGTATAATCCCCATGGTCCTTACGGAGTTCCCAGCATCCACTAGGACGTCAGAGAAAATAAGAATTTACTTACCGATAATTCTATTTCTCGTAGTCCGTAGTGGATGCTGGGCGCCCATCCCAAGTGCGGATTGTCTGCAATACTTGTACATAGTTATTGTTAACTAAATCGGGTTATTGTTGTTGTGAGCCATCTTTCCAGAGGCTCCTCTGTTATCATGCTGTTAACTGGGTTCAGATCACAAGTTGTACGGTGTGGCTGGTATGAGTCTTACCCGGGATTCAAAATCCTTCCTTATTGTGTACGCTCGTCCGGGCACAGTATCCTAACTGAGGCTTGGAGGAGGGTCATAGGGGGAGGAGCCAGTGCACACCAGGTAGTCCTAAAGCTTTACTTTTGTGCCCAGTCTCCTGCGGAGCCGCTATTCCCCATGGTCCTTACGGAGTTCCCAGCATCCACTACGGACTACGAGAAATAGAATTATCGGTAAGTAAATTCTTATTATAATAATTCCAGTAAGTGGGACCCAGTTTACCAGCCACATGAAAGTGCTCCTCTCACAGCACAAATAGCCGTTCTATCTGTTATTGTCATATTCCGCTTTCTGTTTACTGGACTTGTTCCTGACCAACAATAATGAGCACTATAACAGATTCCAGTTTTTTGGGGCATTAAAACTCCTCTTCTTTCTCATGGGTCACAGAGATAAAATATATATCCCTCAGCATTAGCTTGGAAATATTCACCTATTTTGTATCACAAACTAAATAGTAGTAAGTGAGATTGAAGTTTTAACTTGTTTAAATGGGACGTGGTTACGTCACCGGCACCCAGAATCCCGAAGACTCACAATGCTGCCAGCCGGAATCCCAGCTAACAGGGTCTATTCCCACTCGTGGGTGTCCACGACACTTATAGAGTGGGAATAGAACCCGTGGCAAGCCACCGAGCCCGCTGCGTGGCGAGCATAGCGAGCCCGCAAGGGGCTACATTGCACTCGCTCCCCTGCTGGAATTCTGGCGGCCGGGATCCCAGCATCGGTATGCTGACCGCCAGCCTCCGGCAACGTATACCACACCCCAGATATGCACTGGAAGCTTGACATACTGTGATCTATATTATAGAGCACATGGCATGAATGCAAGTAAACATGTAACGTGTACATCAAGCAAATAGGCCTCATACTGCATGGCAAAGCAGATCATAACTGTAAATGTGGTGTTTAGCATTGCACATGTGCTTATAGGGTCCCCCGATTACCATGATACAAAGTATGCTTCACTTTTAGGTCTAGTCGATCAGCCTAGTGACCACACGTGATAACTGGCTTGGACACCGTGATTTTTGTGTGTGCAGTGAATTCATGTGGTTGTGCAAAGCCTATTCCTACGTCACATGTTTTTTAAAATGTATCTGTAACTTAGGAAATAGAGTAAGATAATTGGACATTTAAAATGACACTATCTCGGGTATTGTTTGTGTTACACTTTTACTACATGAATTGCAGAATACTGTAAAAAGTGGACTGGCCTGTGAGTAAAGTTGCACGGCTGTCTGTAAGAACTCTGTACTTCACAGTTGTACTCTGGAGCCGCAACTTAATCACAGCAACTTAAACACAACTTAATATCACTGTGATTAAATTAATTAATTTGATTATCACTAAGGATCATCATGTAGGTATGTCGTCTGAAACCACTCAGGGAAACCGTGATATACAAGTAGTTTTATACATTTTAACCCCCTTCACCCAGCTTTATTTTTACATACTGGGAGAAACTATACTAGAAAAATAAAATAATAAAAATATGTAAAAACTAATAAAAACATTTTTTTTAAATAGCCATATCTACTAGGACTTGCACTTTAATTTTTATAATGCTTCTTTAGATCTAAATTAACTTTTATATACATTTATACATAATTCTGTGGTTGGATTGGGTGAAAATATCCACTGCTACAGTTTTTGGGGGTTGTTAAAATTACCTGGAGGAGTCTTATACCATAATAAAAAGATAAATACTTTAGCAGTGTTCTGTACAATGGGCCTTATTTAGGTTTATTAGCAAACCATAAAAGCACACTAATGGGCAAAATTATGCTGCACTGCAGGTGGGCCAGATGTAACATGTGCAGAGAGATTAGATTTGGGGGGAGGGGGGGGGGGGGGTGTTCAAACTGAAATCTAAATTAAGCAGCCAGTATTTACTATGCACAGAAACAGTATAACCTACACAAACATGAATAACCCCCAAAGAACATCACTCAGTTGTTACAAGTAGGTGGCGTCATAGTAAATACTATAGCAGATTTAATTGTTTACATTTTTTCCTATTAAATTATAACCATTCCAATGTCTTGAGCAATGTAATTCTAGTTTAGCAAGCTAACAATGTGTGACGATTTGTAATATTGTTTCAGAAATCAATAAAAAAAATAAAAAATGCTTCATTGCAAATGATGAGTATTTAGTTTTGGTTATGCAAATAAACTGTCTACAAATGGTTGTAAGAAAAAGAATGTTCAACTTTTATTTTTATTGCGTATTTTGTTTTACTTTATCATCCACTCACTATCAGTTCCTCAATTTCCTGGTTCCCTGCCAGATTTTCACACCTGGAGCATCCAGCCACCGACCTACTCATACTTGCAATGCAGTTTCTGAATGACAAGTTTAATTGGCTGGAAAATACAGCATTTGGAAAAACCTTGAGTACAGTGGCACCAACATTGCTGTTGATATTTCTAATAACGCATAGGTCTCAAATCCTGCGTGATAAATACTGACTAATGTTTTATATTTTTCTTGTATAGTGTGATGGGTTTTTTTGTTTTGTATTTTCATAGCAAAATGTTTGTTTTTTCACAAATAGCACATCTTGATCTTTAATCTAGTCCAGTGGTTCTCAAACTCGGTCCTCAGGACCCCACACGGTGCATGTTTTGCAGGTAACCCAGCAAGTGCACAGGTGTATTAATTACTCACTGACACCTTTAAAAGGTCCACAGGTGGAGCTAATTATTTCACTTGTGATTCTGTGAGGAGACCTGCAAAACATGCACCGTGTGGGGTCCTGAGGACCGAGTTTGAGAACCTGTGATCTAGTGCCATGGGTCTTCAACCTGTGGCCCTCCAGCTGCTGTGAAACTACACATCCCAGCATGCCCTGCCTCCATTTTAGCATGCCTTAATATCAAAACTGTGGCAGGGCTTGCTGGGATGTGTAGTTCCACAGCAGCTGGAGGGCCGCAGGTTGAAGACCCAGTCCTTACAAATGTAATATTGAAGGAGACAAAAGCTTCCAATTGGATTCAAAAAAGGAAATTACATGTATGTTAAGAATGTTTTATGCCTTTGCATTTTCGGCCTAATACAGACCTGATCGCAGCAGCAAATATTTTCTCTAATGGGCAAAACCATGTGCAGTGCAGGTGGGGCAGATATAACGTGCAGAGAGAGTTATGCTGCCCATACATTTGTGCGATGCCCCACGACGCAACATCGCACCTGAGCTGCCAAAGTGATTACCATGCGATAGATCGCATGGTAATCACGTGAAGGGCACGTCGCCGCCGAGTGGGAGCGGCCAATATATCTCATGTGGGTTTAAAACCACATGCGATCGCACTGCGATACGAGAAATATTAAGTGCAGCACATAATATCTTGAGACGCAATATTCGAGCGGTGTGCCCGCGCATCGCGTCTCAAGGTACCTAAAATGTGCATACAAGCCTTCGATTTCTCTCACAGATGTGGTCGAAATCGAAGGATAGCACCGATTATCTCATAAGTGTATGGGCACCATTAGATTTGGGTGAAGTGTGTTCAAACTGAAATCTAAATTGCAGTGTAAAAATAAAGCAGCCAGTAGGTAAGGGCCGTACTGACGGGGAGATGTTCCCCAGAGAAGGGCCGTACTGAAGGGGAGATTTCCCCAGAGATGCAGGCCAATCTAGCACCGGTTATAGCGAAGCGCGGGATCGCGCATCGCTGTCGCCGGCACCCCTACACACGGAGCAATGTTCTAAGCAACAGAATAACCTCCCCCCCTCCCCCAATGTAACTCTCTCTGCACATGCATGTTGGAGTAAATTTACTAAGATGGGAGTTCTATTTAAGATGGGATGTTGCCCGTAGCAACCAATCATATTCCAGGTATTATCTTGTAGAAGGTGCTAGCTAAATGAGAAGTACAATCTGGTTGCTATGGGCAACATCCCATCTTAAATAGAACTCCCATCTTAGTAAATGTACCCCTTTATATCTGCCCCACCTGCAGTGCACATGGTTTTGCCCATTAAATAAAGATTTTTCTCTAACGTCCTAAGTGGATGCTGGGGACTCCGTCAGGACCATGGGGAATAGCGGCTCCGCAGGAGACAGGGCACAAAAGTAAAAGCTTTAGGATCAGGTGGTGTGCACTGGCTCCTCCCCCTATGACCCTCCTCCAAGCCTCAGTTAGATTTTTGTGCCCGGCCGAGAAGGGTGCAATCTAGGTGGCTCTCCTAAAGAGCTGCTTAGAGTAAAAGTTTGTTAGGTTTTTTATTTTCAGTGAGTCCTGCTGGCAACAGGCTCACTGCTACGAGGGACTTAGGGGAGAGAAGTGAACTCACCTGCGTGCAGGATGGATTGGCTTCTTAGGCTACTGGACACCATTAGCTCCAGAGGGAGTCGGAACACAGGTCTCACCCTGGGGTTCGTCCCGGAGCCGCGCCGCCGACCCCCTTGCAGATGCCGAAAAGTGAAGAGGTCCAGAAACGGCGGCAGAAGACTCTTCAGTCTTCATAAGGTAGCGCACAGCACTGCAGCTGTGCGCCATTGTTGTCAGCACACTTCATAGCAGCGGTCACTGAGGGTGCAGGGCGCTGGGGGGGGGCGCCCTGGGCAGCAATGATAGTACCTTATTCTGGCTAAAAATACATCACATATAGCCCCTGGGGGCTATATGGATGTATTTAACCCCTGCCAGGTCTCAGAAAAACGGGAGAAGAAGCCCGCCGAAAAGGGGGCGGGGCCTATTCTCCTCAGCACACAGCGCCATTTTCCCTCACAGAAATGCTGGTGGGAAGGCTCCCAGGCTCTCCCCTGCACTGCACTACAGAAACAGGGTTAAAACAGAGAGGGGGGGCACTTATTTGGCGATATGTATATATATATTAAAATGCTATAAGGGAAAAACACTTATATAAAGGTTGTCCCTGTATAATTATAGCGTTTTTGGTGTGTGCTGGCAAACTCTCCCTCTGTCTCCCCAAAGGGCTAGTGGGGTCCTGTCCTCTATCAGAGCATTCCCTGTGTGTGTGCTGTGTGTCGGTACGTGTGTGTCGACATGTATGAGGACGATGTTGGTGAGGAGGCGGAGCAATTGCCTGAAATGGTGATGTCACTCTCTAGGGAGTCGACACCGGAATGGATGGCTTATTTAAGGAATTACGTGATAATGTCAACATGCTGCAAGGTCGGTTGACGACATGAGACGGCCGGCAAACAAATTAGTACCTGTCCAGGCGTCTCAAACACCGTCAGGGGCTGTAAAACGCTCATTTACCTCAGTCGGTCGACACAGACACGGACACTGACTCCAGTGTCGACGGTGAAGAAACAAACGTATTTTCCTTTAGGGCCACACGTTACATGTTAAGGGCAATGAAGGAGGTGTTACATATTTCTGATACTACAAGTACCACAAGAAGGGTATTATGTGGGGTGTGAAAAAACTACCTGTAGTTTTTCCTGAATCAGATAAATTAAATGAAGTGTGTGATGATGCGTGGGTTTCCCCCGATAGAAAATTATTGGCGGTATACCCTTTCCCGCCAGAAGTTAGGGCACATTGGGAAACACCCTTTAGGGTGGATAAGGCGCTCACACGCTTATCAAAACAAGTGGCGGTACCGTCTCCAGATAGGGCCGCCCTCAAGGAGCCAGCTGAAAGGCTGGAAAATATCCTAAAAAGGTATATACACACATACTGGTGTTATACTGCGACCAGCGATCGCCTCAGCCTGGATGTGCAGCGCTGGGGTGGCTTGGTCGGATTCCCTGACTGAAAATATTGATACCCTTGACAGGGACAGTATTTTATTGACTATAGAGCATTTAAAGGATGCATTTCTATATATGCGAGATGCACAGAGGGATATTTGCACTCTGGCATCAAGAGTAAGTGCGATGTCCATATCTGCCAGAAGATGTTTATGGACACGACAGTGGTCAGGTGATGCAGATTCCAAACGGCACATGGAAGTATTGCCGTATAAAGGGGAGGAGTTATTTGGGGTCGGTCCATCGGACCTGGTGGCCTCGGCAACAGCTGGAAAATCCACCTTTTTTTACCCCAAATCACATCTCAGCAGAAAAAGACACCGTCTTTTCAGCCTCAGTCCTTTCGTCCCCATAAGGGCAAGCGGGCAAAAGGCCAGTCATATCTGCCCAGGGATAGAGGAAAGGGAAGAAGACTGCAGCAGGCAGCCCATTCCCAGGAACAGAAGCCCTCCACAGCTTCTGCCAAGTCCTCAGCATGACGCTGGGGCCGTACAAGCGGACTCAGGTGCGGTGGGGGGTCGTCTCAAGAGTTTCAGCGCGTAGTGGGCTCACTCGCAAGTGGACCCCTGGATCCTACAAGTAGTATCCCAGGGGTACAGACTGGAAATTCGAGACGTCTCCCCCTCGCAGGCTCCTGATGTCTGCTTTACCAACGTCTTCCTCCGACAGGGAGGCAGTATTGGAAACAATTCACAAGCTGTATTCCCAGCAGGTGATAATCAAAGTACCCCTCCTACAACAAGGAAAGGGGTATTATTCCACACTATATTGTGGTACTGAAGCCAGACGGCTCGGTGAGACCTATTCTAAATGGGAAATCTTTGAACACTTACATACAAGGGTTCAAATCAAGATGGAGTCACTCAGAGCAGTGATAGCGAACCAGGAAGAAGGGGACTATATGGTGTCCCTGGACATCAAGGATGCTTACCTCCATGTCCCAAATTGCCCTTCTCACCAAGGGTACCTCTGGTTCGTGGTACGGAACTGTCACTATCAGTTTCAGACGCTGCCGTTTGGATTGTCCACGGCACCCCGGGTCTTTACCAAAGTAATGGCCAAAATGATGATTCTTCTTCGAAGAAAAGGCGTCTTAATTATCCCTTACTTGGACGATCTCCTGATAAGGGCAAGGTCCAGAGAACAGTTGGAAGTCGGAGTAGCACTATCTCAAGTAGTTCTACGACAGCACGGGTGGATTCTAAATATCCAAAATCACAGCCGTTTCCGACGACACGTCTGCTGTTCCTAGGGATGGTTCTGGACACAGTCCAGAAAAAGGTGTTTCTCCCGGAGGAGAAAGCCAGGGAGTTATCCGAGCTAGTCAGGAACCTCCTAAAACCAGGAAAAGTGTCAGTGCATCATTGCACAAGAGTCCTGGGAAAAATGGTGGCTTATTACGAAGCGATTCCATTCGGCAGATTCCACGCAAGAACTTTTCAGTGGGATCTGCTGGAAAAATGGTCCGGATCGCATTTTCAGATGCATCAGCGGATAACCCTATCTCCAAGGACAAGGGTGTCTCTCCTGTGGTGGTTACAGAGTGCTCATCTTCTAGAGGGCCGCAGATTCGGCATTCAGGATTGGATGCTGGTGACCACGGAGGCCAGCCTGAGAGGCTGGGGAGCAGTCACACAGGGAAAAAATTTCCAGGGAGTGTGATCAAGTCTGGAGATTTTTCTCCACATAAATATACTGGAGCTAAGGGCAATTTACAATGCTCTAAGCTTAGCAAGACCTCTGCTTCAAGGTCAGCCGGTATTGATCCAGTGGGACAACATCACGGCAGTCGCCCACGTAAACAGACAGGGCGGCACAAGAAGCAGGAGGGCAATGGCAGAAACTGCAAGGATTTTTCGCTGGGCGGAAAATCATGTGATAGCACTGTCAGCAGTGTTCATTCCGGGAGTGGACAACTGGGAAGCAGACTTCCTCAGCAGGCACAACCTCCACCCGGGAGAGTGGGGACTTCATCGGGAAGTCTTCCACATGATTGTGAACCGTTGGAAAAGACCAAAGGTGGACATGATGGCGTCCCGCCTGAACAAAAAACTGGACAAGTATTGCGCCAGGTCAAAAGACCCTCAGGCAATAGCTGTGGACGTTTCTGGTAACACCGTGGGTGTACCAGTCGGTGTATGTCTTCCCTCCTCTGCTTCTCATACCCAAGGTATTGAGAATTATAAGACGTAGAGGAGTAAGAACTATACTCGTGGCTCCGGATTGGCCAAGAAGGACTTGGTACCCGGAACTTCAAGAGATGCTCACAGAGGACTCATGGCCTCTGCCGCTAAGAAGGGACTTGCTTCAGCAAGTACCATGTCTGTTCCAAGACTTACCGCGGCTGCGTTTGACGGCATGGCGGTTGAACGCCGGATCCTAAGGGAAAAAGGCATTCCGGAAGAGGTCATTCCTACCCTGGTCAAAGCCAGGAAGGAGGTGACCGCACAACATTATCACCACATGTGGCGAAAATATGTTGCGTGGTGTGAGGCCAGGAAGGCCCCATGAAGAAAATTCAATTCGGTCGTTTCCTGCATTTCCTGCAAACAGGAGTGTCTATGGGCCTCAAATTGGGGTCCATTAAGGTTCAAATTTCGGCCCTGTCGATTTTCTTCCAGAAAGAATTGGCTTCAGTTCCTGAAGTCCAGAAGTTTGTCAAGGGAGTACTGCATATACAACCCCCTTTTGTGCCTCCAGTGGCACTGTGGGATCTCAACGTAGTTCTGGGATTCCTAAAATCACATTGTTTTAAACCGCTCAAATCTGTGGATTTGAAATATCTCACAGGGAAAGTGACCATGCTGTTGGCCCTGGCCTCGGCCAGGCGAGTGTCAGAATTGGCGGCGTTTGTCTCAAAAAAGCCCATATCTGATTGTCCATTCGGACAGGGCAGAGCTGCGGACTCATCCCCAGTTTCTCCCTAAGGTGGTGTCAGTGTTTCACCTGAACCAGCTTATTGTGGTACCTGCGGCTACTAGGGACTTGGAGGACTCCAAGTTGCTAGATGTTGTCAGGGCCCTGAAAATATAGTTTCCAGGACGGCTGGAGTCAGGAAAACTGACTTGCTGTTATCCTGTATGCACCCAACAAACTGGGTGCTCTTGCTTCTAAGCAGACGATTGCTAGTTGGATGTGTAGTACAATTCAGCTTGCACATTCTGTGGCAGGCCTGCCACAGCCAAAATATGTAAATGCCCATTCCACAAGGAAGGTGGGCTCATCTTGGGCGGCTGCCCGAGGGGTCTCGGCTTTACAACTTTGCCGAGCTGATACTTGGTCAGGGGCACACCCTGACTGAGGAGGACCTGGAGTTCTCTCATTCGGTGCTGCAGAGTCATCCGCACTCTCCCGCCCGTTTGGGAGCTTTGGTATAATCCCCATGGTCCTGACGGAGTCCCCAGCATCCACTTAGGACGTTAGAGAAAATAAGAATTTACTTACCGATAATTCTATTTCTCGTAGTCCGTAGTGGATGCTGGGCGCCCATCCCAAGTGCGGATTGTCTGCAATACTTGTACATAGTTATTGTTACAAAAATCGGGTTATTATTGTTGTGAGCCATCTTTTCAGAGGCTCCGCTGTTATCATGCTGTTAACTGGGTTCAGATCACAGGTTGTACAGTGTGATTGGTGTGGCTGGTATGAGTCTTACCCGGGATTCAAAATCCTTCCTTATTGTGTACGCTCGTCCGGGCACAGTATCCTAACTGAGGCTTGGAGGAGGGTCATAGGGGGAGGAGCCAGTGCACACCACCTGATCCTAAAGCTTTTACTTTTGTGCCCTGTCTCCTGCGGAGCCGCTATTCCCCATGGTCCTGACGGAGTCCCCAGCATCCACTACGGACTACGAGAAATAGAATTATCGGTAAGTAAATTCTTATTTTCTGCTGCGATCAGGTCTGAATTAGGCCCTTTAGGGTCTATTTACTAAGCCTTGGATGGAGATAAAGTCGCTGGAGATAAAGTACCAGCCAATCGGCTCCTGTCATTTTTCAAACACTGCCTGTGACATGTCAATTAGGAGCTCATTGGCTGGTACTTTATCTCCGTCCGCTTTATCTCCATCCAAAGCTTAGTAAATAGACCCCTTTATTTCTAAAACAAATCTAGCACAGCTTTATTCCTTAGAGCAGGGATGGGGAACCTTGGCCCTCCAACTGTTGCTGAACTACACATACCAGCAGAGCCGGATTAAGGGGGGAGCCCAGGGGACACATTACCCTGGGCCCCCCAAATTGAAGGGCCCCCCGTGCCTACCGTGAAGCACTGGCAGTTTTGCATGTTTTTTTTTTTTTTTATGAAGTTCAGCAAACTGTTTCAGAGACGGAGACAGCCTTATCTCCGTCTCTGCACTCGGCGGGACCACCCACGAGCACTAACGAGCTGCCGAGAACTCTCCTCACAGAAAGCTCTGATCAGCAGAGCTCTCTGTACTGGGCAGTGGACACATGAGTCACAGTGGAAGGAGCTGCTGAGCATGTGCAGCAGCAGCAGCTCCTGTGCTTAAACTAACTCCGTCAAAATCTCCTTCTCCTCTCTTAAATTGGTTAGTGCTGTGTGTGTGTGTTTCTGTAGATATGCTGTTTATTTGTAGGTATGTAGTGTGGGTGTGGGTGTCTTTGTAGGTGTGTATGCATGCTGATTGTGTGTGTGTGTGTGTGTACTGTATGTATGCTATGTGTGTTTATGTAGGTATGGTGTGTGTGTGTGTGTGTGTGTGTGTGTGTGTGTGTGTGTGTGTGTGTGTGTGTGTGTGTGTGTGTGCTGATTGTGTGTGTATGTACTGTATGCATGCTGTGTGTGTTTATGTAGGTATGGTGTGTGTGTGTGTGTGTGTGTGTGTGTGTGTGTGTGTATGTGTGTGTGTGTAGTGTGTGTGTGTATGCATGCTGATTGTGTGTGTGTGTGTGTGTGTGTGTGTGTGTGTATGTACTGTATGCATGCTATGTGTGTTTATGTAGGTATGGTGTGTGTGTGTGTGTGTGTGTGTGTGTGTGTGTGTGTGTGTGTGTGTGTGTGTGTGTGTGTAGGTGTGTAGTGTGTGTGTATGTACTGTATGCATGCTATGTGTGTTTATGTAGGTATGGTGTGTGTGTGTGTGTGTGTGTGTGTGTGTGTGTGTGTGTGTGTGTAGGTGTGTAGTGTGTGTGTATGTACTGTATGCATGCTATGTGTGTTTATGTAGGTATGGTGTGTGCGTGTGTGTGTGTGTGTATGTATGTACTGTATGTGTGTGGATGTATGCTGTGTGGATGTAGGTATACTGTGTGTGTGTGTATGTTAGCAGTTTTCTTCTTGTAGTACTATAGGGTTTAGGATTAGTTGATATACTTCATTTTGTGACAGGCAGATTATACAATCCTGCACTGTTGTAACCATCAGCTTGCCTATCCCTAGACGCAAGCAGATCATGACCCCATATAATACTATCACCACCTACTGTGTGACAGGTTTGCGGTGACCCTGTGCCTCGCAGACTAGCCACAACGTCCAATCCTCTGAGTCTAGCTGAACACTACAGTGTGATATCATATTGTTTTTCTACAGTGTATACATACGCTAATTTTCTGTTGAATAATATGTGCTATATGTTGTTACTGCCTCTAACAGCTGTCTTCTTATACTTTTATCTATCCTATATATATATATATATATATACACACACACACACACACACACACACACACACACACACACACACGTGTAAGGTACATCCCCTTCTTATATACACTATATTTAGTCCTCTGGGGCCCCCCTTGTCTAAAGTACCCCGGGCCCCCTGAAGCCTTAATCCGGCCCTGCATACCAGCATTGCAATTTGGTCATGCTAAAACTGTTGCAGGGCATGCTGGGATGTGTAGTTCAACAACAGCTGGAGGGCCAAAGGTTCCCCATCCCTGCCTTAGAGAGAGAATTTACTAAACATGGGACTTTCAAAGCATTCATTATTTTAGCCGTTTGAAAAACATTGGTCAAAGCCATCAATCATCGGCTACTTTAAAGATGCAATGATTAGTAAATCTGCCCCAAAATGTTTTTGAAAATCCATTTAGAATTGACTATATTTGACATCTCTGCGACTATTACAATATGCTATATAACCTGTCACAGAGAACCTCTGTGATTTGGGGGAAGCTTATTAATATTAGTACCTGCACTCCCAAGTACAAATGTACAGAGCTCTAGTAGTTTAATTTTCTGCAGCAGGGTACATTGTGTTCCACAGGGAGACATCGGGGTGTAGAGTGGATCTTGATCCAGAGGCACCAACAGGCTCTGGATCAAAGCTAAAGCTTTAGGAAGCCCCATAATGCATTGGGGCCTCCTCTATAAACCTCACCTCCAGGCACCGGAGCTCAGTTTTTCGAGTTGGTGCCTGCAGCAGCAGGTCACTTAACGGGGGCTGCACTAGACAGCCCTGAAAAACTTTCTAAGAAGACTTCAAGGGCCGTAGTGCTGATATGTCAGTGTGACATTCTGTGCTGCGGCTCCATCACCTCCCACTTGCAGTGGAGACGCTCCGGCTTTAGGCACACGGTCGCAGACGCTGTCCTGGTTCGCGTGGCTGCTACGGGGAGGAGGTAAGAGGGAACCCCAGGCGGGACCCACCATTAAATCGTGTTCCTGTCACGGTCTAGGGAGACAGACTGCCATGCTGGTGTGGACATTCACCGAGCAGGGACCCCACTAGACCACCAGGGCATAATAGTACAGGTCGGATGTACTAACGCCCATTTTAATAAGACTCCGTAGTACCGGCGGTGAGGACCAACATAGGGGAGCCGTCACTTGACCTGTAGCCCCTCCCCCAGCCAAGGGCGCCGCAGATTTTCCCACCCTGGAGCTGTCTCACACTCTTCCTCACTCCCTGACTGAGACTCTGGGCGCCATCTTCTAAGCAGAGCTGCGGCTGGTCACCGGGACTGCAGGGCAAGGTCTCCCTTGTAAAGCCGCCTGTATACAGTGCTGTGACTTTACAAACACTTGAGTATTGTACATGTCTTTATACAGACAGCGTTAGTTAAGAAAGAGTGTACCTATTACAGTATATATTGTACGAGTATTCTGCTATATAGCTCCAGTCTAGGGCAGCGCTGTGTTATAGATCTGTACATATACTAGTCCAGTGCAGTTTTTATTGTCATAATAATTATCTGCATTGCCTGTGACTATGTGTGCCTGTATCTGCTGTGTGGTTTCACTTTCAGTGTTTCCCAGATATATCGATCACTATATTCTGTACCCTAAGGGACTAGGGGGTAATTCAGACCCGATCACTCGCTATCGTTTTTTGCAGCACTGCGATCAGGTCAGCACTGCACATGCGTATGCACTGCAATGCGCAGGCGCGTTGCACAGGTACAAAGTTGTCTGTTGCTCTGCAATGGGTTTGTGCGAAAAATCCATTTGCACGGGCGATCGCAAGGTGATTGACAGGAAGAAGGCGTTTCTGGGTGTCAACTAGGCGTTCCCAAGCGTTTACAGGGCGGGTGTCTGACGTCAATTCCGGTCCCGGACAGGCTGAGTAAGTCCTGGGCTACTCAGAAACTGCACAAAATGTTTTGTACTGCCCGGCTGCATATGTGATCGCACACTTGCACAGCTAAAATACACTCCCCGGTGGGCGGCAGCTATGTGAACACAGGACGGCAAAAAACAGCTAGCGAGCGATCAGGTCTGAATTACCCCCCAGGTGCGTCATGGTTTTATATATATATATATATATATAAAATATATTTCTGTTACGTCCTAGAGGATGCTGGGGACTCCAAAAGGACCATGGGGTATAGACGGATCCGCAGGAGACATGGGCACACTAAAAAGACTTTGACTGGGTGTGAACTGGCTCCTCCCTCTATGCCCCTCCTCCAGACCTCAGTTAGACTCTGTGCCCAGGAGTGACTGGACACACACTAGGGGAGCTCTACTGAGTTCTCTGGAAAAGACTTATGTTAGGCTTTTTTATTTTCAGGGATACCTGCTGGCTACAGGCTCCCTGCATCGTGGGACTGAGGGGAGAGAAGTCAGACCTACTACTTCTTAGTTAAGGGCTCTGCTTCTTAGGCTACTGGACACCATTAGCTCCAGAGGGTTCGATCACTTGTTCCTGGAGCCGCGCCGTCACCCCCCTCACAGAAGCCAGAAGAAAGAAGCCGGGTGAGTATTAGAAGAACAGAAGACATCAGACGGCAGAAGACTTCAGTAACGGATGTACAGCGCAGCGGTAGCGCTGCGCTCCATGCTCCCACACACATCACCAACGGCACTTACAGGGTGCAGGGCGCTGGGGGGGAGCGCCCTGGGCAGCAGTTATTGGGGTCAGTCTGACTGGCAAGCGCCATTTTCTCTGACGTCCTAGTGGATGCTGGGGACTCCGTAAGGACCATGGGGAATAGCGGCTCCGCAGGAGTCTGGGCACAAAAGTAAAGCTTTAGGACTACCTGGTGTGCACTGGCTCCTCCCCCTATGACCCTCCTCCAAGCCTCAGTTAGATTTTTGTGCCCGAACGAGAAGGGTGCACACTAGGGGCTCTCCTGAGCTTCTTAGTGAAAGTTTTAGTTGAGGTTTTTTATTTTCAGTGAGACCTGCTGGCAACAGGCTCATTGCATCGAGGGACTAAGGGGAGAAGAAGCGAACTCACCTGCGTGCAGAGTGGATTGGGCTTCTTGGCTACTGGACACCATTAGCTCCAGAGGGACAGCTCACAGGCCCAGTCTTGGAGCTCGGTCCCGGAGCCGCGCCGCCGGCCCCCTTACAGAGCCAGAAGCAAGAAGAGTCCGGCAAATCGGCGGCAGAAGACATCCTGTCTTCCACAAGGTAGCGCACAGCACTGCAGCTGTGCGCCATTGCTTCTCAGCACACTTCACACTCCGGTCACTGAGGGTGCAGGGCGCAAGGGGGGGGCGCCCTGAGCAGCAATAAAAACACCTTGGCTGGCTAAAAATACATCACATATAGCTCCTGGGCTATATGGATGAATTTTAACCCCTGCCAGAATACACAGAAAAACGGGAGATAAGGCCGCCGAGAAGGGGGCGGAGCCTATCTCCTCAGCACACTGGCGCCATTTTCCCTCACAGCTCCGTTGGAGGGAAGCTCCCTGGCTCTCCCCTGCAGTCACTACACTACAGAAAGGGTTAAAAAAGAGAGGGGGGCACTAATTAGGCGCAGTATTAAAAATACAGCAGCTATAAGGGGAAAAACACTTATATAAGGTTATCCCTGTATATATATAGCGCTCTGGTGTGTGCTGGCAAACTCTCCCTCTGTCTCCCCAAAGGGCTAGTGGGGTCCTGTCCTCTATCAGAGCATTCCCTGTGTGTGTGCTGTGTGTCGGTACGTTTGTGTCGACATGTATGAGGAGGAAAATGATGTGGAGACGGAGCAAATTGCCTGTAATAGTGATGTCACCCCCTAGGGGGTCGACACCTGAGTGGATGAACTGTTGGAAGGAATTACGTGACCGTGTCAGCTCTGTATAAAAGACAGTGGTTGACATGAGACAGCCGGCTACTCAGCTTGTGCCTGTCCAGACGTCTCATAGGCCGTCAGGGGCTCTAAAGCGCCCGTTACCTCAGATGGCAGATACAGACGCCGACACGGATACTGACTCCAGTGTCGACGGTGAAGAGACAAATGTGACTTCCAGTAGGGCCACACGTTACATGATTGAGGCAATGAAAAATGTTTTACACATTTCTGATAATACGAGTACCACCAAAAAGGGGTATTATGTTCGGTGAGGAAAAACTGCCTGTAGTTTTCCTGAATCTGAGAAATTAAATGAGGTGTGATGATGCGTGGGTTTCCCCCGATAACAACTGATAATTTCTAAAATGTTATTGGCATTATATCCTTTCCCGCCAGAGGTTAGGGTGCGTTGGGAAACACCCCCTAGGGTGGGTAAAGCGCTCACACACTTGTAAGAACAAGGGCTCTACCCTCTCCTGAGATGGCCGCCCTTAAGGATCCTGCTGATAGAAAGCAGGAGGGTATCCTAAAATGTATTTACACACATACTGGTGTTATACTGCGACAAGCAATCGCCTCAGCCTGGATGTGCAGTGCTGGGTTGGCGTGGTCGGATTCCCTGACTGAAAATATTGATACCCTAGATAGGGACAGTATATTATTGCCTATAGAGCATTTAAAAGATGCATTTCTATATATGCGTGATGCACAGCGGAATATTTGCCGACTGGCATCAAGTGTAAGTGCGTTGTCCATTTCTGCCAGAAGAGGGTTATGGACACGACAGTGGTCAGGTGATGCGGATTCCAAACGGCATTTGGAAGTATTGCCTTATAAAGGGGAGGAGTTATTTGGGGTCGGTCTTTCAGACCTGGTGGCCACGGCAACAGCTGGGAAATCCACGTTTGTACCCCAGGTCGCCTCTCAACATAAGAAGACGCCGTATTATCAGGCGCAGTCCTTTCGTTCCCAGAAGGGCAAGCGGGCAAAAGGTTCCTCATTTCTGCCCGTGACAGAGGGAGAGGAAAAAGGCTGCAGAAATCAGCCAGTTCCCAGGAACAGAAGCCCTCTCCCGCCTCTGCCAAACCCTCAGCATGACGCTGGGGCTTTACAAGCAGACTCAGGCACGGTGGGGGCCCGTCTCAATGAATTTCAGCGCGCAGTGGGCTCACTCGCAAGTAGACCCCTGGATCCTTCAGGTGATATCTCAGGGGTACAAATTGGAATTCGAGACGTCTCCCCCTCGCCGTTTTCCTAAAGTCGACTTTACCGACGTCTCCCTCTGACAGGGAGGCAGTTTTGGAAGCCATTCACAAGCTGTATTCCCAGCAGGTGATAATCAAGGTACCCCTCCTGCAACAGGGAACGGGGTATTATTCCACACTGTTGTGGTACCGAAGCCGGACGGCTCGGTGAGACCGATTCTAAATCTAAAATCTTTGAACACTTACATACGGAGGTTCAAATTCAAGATGGAGTCACTCAGAGCAGTGATTGCGAACCTGGAAGAAGGGGACTACATGATGTCTCGGGACATCAAGGATGCTTACCTTCATGTCCCAATTTACCCTTCTCACCAAGGGTACCTCAGGTTTGTGGTACAGAACTGTCACTATCAGTTTCAGACGCTGCCGTTTGGATGGTCCACGGCACCCCGGGTCTTTACCAAGGTAACGGCCGAAATGATGATACTCCTTCGAAGGAAGGGAGTTTTAGTTATCCCTTACTTGGACGATCTCCTGATAAGGGTAAGATCCAGAGAACAGTTGGAGGTCGGTGTAGCACTATCTCAGGTAGTGTTGCGGCAGCACGGTTGGATTCTCAATATTCCAAAATCGCAGCTGGTTCCGACGACTCGTCTTCTGTTCCTAGGGATGATCCTGGACACAGTCCAGAAAAAGGTGTTTCTCCCGGAGGAGAAAGCCAGGGAGTTATCCGAACTAGTCAGGAACCTCCTAAAACCGAGCCAAGTCTCAGTGCGTCAAGGCACAAGGGTTCTGGGAAAAATGGTGGCTTCCTACGAAGCAATCCCATTCGGCAGATTCCACGCAAGAACTTTCCAGTGGGACCTGCTGGACAAATGGTCCGGGTCGCATCTTCAGATGCATCAGCGGATAACCCTGTCACCAAGGACAAGGGTGTCCCTCCTGTGGTGGTTGCAGAGTGCTCATCTTCTAGAGGGCCGCAGATTCGGCATTCAGGACTGGGTCCTGGTGACCACGGATGCCAGCCTGCGAGGCTGGGGAGCAGTCACACAGGGAAGGAATTTCCAGGGCTTATGGTCAAGCCTGGAGACATCACTTCCCATAAATATCCTGAAGCTAAGGGCCATTTACAATGCTCTAAGCTTAGCAAGACCTCTGCTTCAAGGTCAGCCGGTGTTGATCCAGTCGGACAACATCACGGCAGTCACCCACGTAAACAGACAGGGTGGCACAAGAAGCAGGAGGGCAATGGCAGAAGCTGCAAGGATTCTTCGCTGGGCGGAAAATCATGTGATAGCACTGTCAGCAGTGTTCATTCCGGGAATGGACAACTGGGAAGCAGACTTCCTCAGCAGACGCTCTGGTAACACCGTGGGTGTACCGGTCAGTGTATGTGTTCCATCCTCTGCCTCTCATACACAAGGTACTGAGAATTATAAGATGGAGAGGAGTAAGCACTATATTCGTGGCTCCGGATTGGCCAAGAAGGACTTGGTAACCGGAACTTCAAGAGATGCTCGCGGAGGATCCGTGGCCTCTACCTCTAAAAAGGGACCTGCTCCAGCAAGGACCCTGTCTGTTCCAAGACTTACCGCGGCTGTGTTTGACGGCATGGTGGTTGAACGCCGGATCCTGAAGGAAAAAGGCATTCCGGATGAAGTCATCCTTATCCTGATCAAAGCCAGGAAGGATGTAACCGCAAAACATTATCACCGCATTTGGCGAAAATATGTTGCGTGGTGCGAGGCCAGTAAGGCCCGACGGAGGAATTTCAACTGGGTCGATTCCTACATTTCCTGCAAACAGGAGTGTCTATGGGCCTGAAATTGGGGTCCATTAAGGTTCAAATTTCGGCCCTGTCAATTTTCTTCCAAAAAGAACTAGCTTCAGTCCCTGAAGTTCAGACGTTTGTAAAAGGGGTACTGTATATACAGCCTCCTTTTGTGCCTCCAGTGGCACCTTGGGATCTCAATGTAGTTTTTGGGTTCCAAAAGTCACATTGGGTTGAACCACTTAAATCTGTGGAGTTAAAATATCTCACATGGAAGGTGGTCATGCTGTTGGCCCTGGCCTGGGCCAGGCGCGGGTCAGAATTGGCGGCTTTATCCTGTAAAAGCCCTTATCTGATTTTCCATTCGGACAGGGCGGAATTGAGGACTCGTCCTCAGTTTCTCCCTAAGGTGGTTTCAGCGTTTCACCTGAACCAACCTATGGTGGTGCCTGCGGCTACTAGGGACTTGGAGGACTCCAAGTTGCTAGACGTTGTCAGGGCCCTGAAAATTTATGTTTCCAGGACGGCTGGAGTCAGAAAATCTGACTCGCTGTTTATCCTGTATGCACCCAACAAGCTGGGTGCTCCTGCTTCTAAGCAGGCTATTGCTCGTTGGATTTGTAGTACAATTCAGCTTGCACATTCTGTGGCAGGCCTGCCACAACCAAAAATCTGTAAATGCCCACTCCACAAGGGAGGTGGGCTCATCTTGGGCGGCTGCCCGAGGGGTCTCGGCTTTACAACTTTGCCGAGCAGCTACTTGGTCAGGAGCAAATACGTTTGTAAAATTCTACAAATTTGATACCCTGGCTGAGGAGGACCTGGAGTTCTCTCAATTGGTGCTGCAGAGTCATCCGCACTCTCCCGCCCGTTTGGGAGCTTTGGTATAATCCCCATGGTCCCCATCCCCAGCATCCACTAGGACGTCAGAGAAAATAAGAATTTACTTACCGATAATTCTATTTCTCGTAGTCCGTAGTGGATGCTGGGCGCCCATCCCAAGTGCGGATTGTCTGCAATACTGGTACATAGTTATTGTTACCAAAAATCGGGTTATTGCTATAGTGAGCCATCTTTTCTAGAGGCTCCTCTGTTATCATGCTGTTAACTGGGTTTAGATCACAAGTTATACGGTGTGATTGGTGTGGCTGGTATGAGTCTTACCCGGGATTCAAAATCCTTCCTTATTGTGTACGCTCGTCCGGGCACAGTATCCTAACTGAGGCTTGGAGGAGGGTCATAGGGGGAGGAGCCAGTGCACACCAGGTTGTCCTAAAGCTTTACTTTTGTGCCCAGACTCCTGCGGAGCCGCTATTCCCCATGGTCCTTACGGAGTCCCCAGCATCCACTACGGACTACGAGAAATAGAATTATCGGTAAGTAAATTCTTATTTCTTTTTCATCCACTAGGGGTCACTGGAGTACTCTTGGGATATGGACGGCTTCCACCGGAAGAAGGCACTGAATAAATTAATTTTTGAGACTACTCCTCCCCTCCATATCCTCGAGCACTCCAGTGTTTTTTCTGTGCTCGACACAGTTAGAAGGCATAGTGGAGCTCGTCCACAAAGTATTGGAATTTTTTCTAAGTTTTTTTTTTTTTTTTCCTTTCAAGGATTTCCACGTCCTTTCCCCCCTTCTAACAGGCGTGGGTCAGGGACAGTGGAAGCGGCTGAGAACAGCCGTGAGTGTCGGACCTCTCTGTAAAGAGCTCCCTCACTCCACCTGCAGGCTGCCTGCAAAAAGCTGGACGGAGCTTGGATGAGAAGCCCCGTCATAGACTTTTGTTACGGTCCAGGTATGTTGGGTAGGGGCGGTCAGCTTATGCTGCCGCCCCACTGTTGGGGATTGTATTGGGCATGTTTCACTCACTAACGACCGCTGCCCGGAGCGCGTGTGCATAGGCCGCTTCACGGCTCTATGCAGCGCGCTCTCACTCTCCGCCGCTCCCAGCATCTTAAGTTACCTAGCAGACCGCTGCTCCCTGCGCCGCAGCAGCCGATATGTTCCCCGCTGCCTGGCTACACAGGAGGCCACTCCAGCTGTGTGTGGCGGGCCGGGAGCGCGTGTGCATAGGCCGCTCCACCGCTCTATGCAGTACGCTCTCTGCTCCCGCTGACCGCCCGCAGCAGCCGAGGAGTTCCCCGCTGCCTTGGCATACAGGTACAGGCCGCTCACACGGCCCTATGCAAAGTTCCACAGGCCCCGACCCGGTGCTGTACACGGAGGTCGTGGGGGTGGGGGGAGACATTAGCAGTATTGGCAGTGTTAAGCTTTGTAGAAAAACTTGGTACTTAACATGTTTAATGTTCTCCTGTCTGTTCCAGGATTCCTATATTACATCTCGGCTTAAGAGTGGTACTAGGGGAATTTGGGGGTCAGTTTTCTTATTGCTGGCAGGCACTGCACTTGCCTGATATATACAAGGAACTTTGGTGTTATTACTGAGTCGTGCAGACTGTCTGTGTGTAGTTTGTATTGTCTGTCTTTATAATGAGTAAGACACCAGCAAAATCTAAGAAACATTTTTCATGTCATGTCTGTAAGAGTGTGTTGCCTGATGGATCCACCACATGTACAGCATGTGTTGTTAATACAGCCACAAATACGATTTCCACAGAAGTAAAGCCAGCATCTCTGGACCCTCCATGGGCTTTACTTGCAGATGTATTAGTTGGTTTACAATCAGAGCTGGCCGCCTCTCGTGAAGAAAGAGAGGCGGCAAGATCTGAGTTTAAAATGAGACCATTTGAGTTACCAGGGGAGTCTCAATCTGGTCAGAGGTCCACCTTGAGTGGAAAAGATAAGTTTCCTTTTTCTAATAATTTTCCAGTCTCTGGGATACTAGACCTCACTGAACATGAGTATGAGGAGGGCGAAATAGACCAACAGTCAGATAGTGACGATTTTGACAGCCCAGGTATTGATAATCTCATCAGAGCAGTACGTCAGTCGCTGGAGTTTACGGAAACTGAGGAGCCCCTGACGAATGATGAGGTAGTCTTTACTAAACGACAGAGATCTCCGATGTGTTTCCCTATTTCGGAATCTCTTAATAAAATGTTACTGGAAACACGGAAGAATCCGGATAAACGGTTTTCTATACCTCGTAGATTTAAATCGAGTTACCCGTTTCCAGAGTCCATGACAGCTACATGGGAGAACCCACCATCGGTGGATTCATCCGTATCTAAACTTACAAGGAAGTTAACCATACCAGTACCAACTGCTACTACGCTTAAAGACCCTGCAGATCGTAAAATAGAGGCTATGCTAAGGTCCATGTATACAGCAGCTGGAGTGCTGCTGAGACCTGGGTTGGTTGGCATTTGGGTTACTAAAGCATTAATGGTATGGATAAAAGAGCTCAAGTCGGCTCTGCAAGATGACCATCTTATACTTCTCGCGGATCAAATCTGGGAAGCTGCTGAATATCTATGTACAGCTTCTACTGACGTCTGTCAGCTTACTTCTCGCCTGTCCTCATCGCTAGTCATAGTTCGACGAGCACTTTGGCTGCGTTCTTGGCAGGCGGAGACGGAGGTTAAAAAAGGTATAGAGGCATTGCCTTATGATGGCGAGAAGCTTTTCGGTCCTGAATTGGACAAATGGATTTCTGAGGCTACTGGAGGAAAGTCTGTGTTTCTTCCATCGCCTACAACTATACCTAAACGGAAATATTCTGGTCCGGCGTTCAAATCCTTTAGAACTCAGCCCTTTCGTGGGCAGGGCACAGGAGCAGTCACGCCTGGTAGAAGAGGTCGGGGACGTAGTGCCCGACAATCCAATGCACGTCGTCAAGACACTAGGACCACTAACAAACCAGTGGCATGACGGGCTCCCAGCCCATCTCGGATCTCCAATTGTGGGAGCACGCCTTCAGAGCTTTCAGGGGGCGTGGCTGCAGACGTCCACAGATGGGTGGATCCGCAATTTAGTATTAGAGGGTTACAAAATAGAGTTCGATTATCTTCCGACAGGAAGATTTTTCACGACAGGACTGCCTGTGTCGGACGACAAGAAAGCAGTTCTGCAGGTTGCCATTCAGTCTCTGCTGAATGCTGCAGTTGTAATTCCGGTCCCCGTGCAGGAACAGGGGCAGGGTTATTATTCCAGTCTGTTTCTGGTACCAAAACCAGATGGCTCAGTCAGGCCAATATTGAACCTAAAAGGTCTCAATCATTACGTCACTTACCACAGATTCAAGATGGAATCTCTCAGGTCAGTAATTGCAGGGTTAGAGCCACAGGAATTCATGATTGCACTGGATCTCAAAGATGCGTACTTACACATTCCGATTTGGCCACCTCACCAGAGTTTCTTAAGGTTTGCAATAAGGCGAGACCATTGCCAGTTTCAGGCTCTGCCGTTTGGCCTCTCATCAGCGCCTCGGGTATTCACCAAGGTAATGTCCGTGATGATAGCTCATCTCAGGTCCCTAGGAGTAATAATTGTTCCGTATTTGGACGATCTACTCATAAAGGCTCCGTCTCAACAATTGCTTCTCCAGCATGCTTTGCTAACGTACAATGTACTAGTTCAGCACGGTTGGATAGTCAGTTTAAAGAAATCACATCTAATTCCGTGTCAACGACTTCAATTCCTAGGGATGATTCTCGATACAGTAAATCAAAAGGTTTACCTGCCACAACAGAAAGTACAGGTCATTCGTCATCTGGTGCAATTAGTGCTCAAGCCACGCACAGTCTCAGTACATTTGTGCATTCGCCTTTTAGGCACAATGGTGGCGGCTTTCGAAGCACTTCAGTTCGGAAGATTTCACTCACGTCCGTTTCAACTGGAGGTGTTAGCGCAATGGTCGGGATCACATCTGCAGATGCACCACAGGGTGAGATTGTCGCCACAAGTCAGGGTGTCTCTTCTCTGGTGGTTAAAAATACACAATCTATCTGCAGGGAGACGATTCGGCGTCGTGAATTGGATAATTCTGTCAACAGACGCAAGTCTCAGAGGTTGGGGAGCTGTAGTTCAGAGTTATCGGCTCCAGGGCCTCTGGGCAGATCACGAAAGATCGCTATCCATAAATGTTCTGGAACTCAGGGCGATTTACAATGCTCTAAGACAAGCAGTGTACATGTTTCGTTTTCAGACTGTTCAGGTGCAGTCAGACAATGCGACGGCAGTCGCATACATAAACAAACAAGGAGGAACGAGAAGCCGCATGGCAATGCGGGAAGTAGCTCGGATCCTCAGATGGGCCGAATATCACCAGGTGATATTGTCGGCAGTGTTCATTCCGGGAGTGGACAACTGGGAGGCAGATTTTCTCAGTCGTCGGGATTTTCATCCAGGAGAGTGGGCATTAAATCCAGAAGTGTTTCAGATGTTGATCCAGAGGTGGGGTTACCCTCAGGTGGATCTGATGGCATCCCGCCACAATCATCAGGTGTCACGATATGTGTCCAGAACAAGAGATCCAAGGGCAGTGGCGGTGGATGCTCTCACAGCCGCGTGGCCGTACAGCCTCGTGTATCTGTTTCCACCGTTTCCGCTGCTCCCGCTGTTGCTAAAACGGATCAAGAGAGGGTCCGTCACAGTCATACTAATAGCGCCTCATTGGCCTCGGAGAACTTGGTTCTCGGATCTCCTCGGTTTACTCGCAGACGATCCGTGGCCACTCCCACTACGTCCGGACCTGTTACAACAAGGTCCGTTCCTTTACCCCGATTTAGCGCGGCTGCGTTTGACGGGATGGCTGTTGAAAAGGCCATCTTGAGAAGAGAGGGCATTCCGGAGTCTGTTATTCCAACCATGATACGAGCTAGGAAGCCGGTTACGGCAGCTCATTATTACAGAATCTGGCGTACTTATATAGGTTGGTGTGAAGCTCGGAAGTTTCCGACATCATCTTTTAATTTATCCCGTCTTTTGTTATTTTTACAGATGGGGTTAGATGGAGGACTACGTCTTTCCACACTAAAGGTGCAGGTATCTGCGTTGTCAATTTACTTTCAAAGGAAATTGGCCTCGTTGCCGTCAATACATACGTTTCTACAGGGTGTAATGAGGATACAGCCTCCTTTCATTCCACCTACAGCACCATGGGACTTGAATCTGGTTTTAGATTTCTTACAGTCCGATTACTTTGAACCCTTACAACAAGTGGATATTAAATTTCTCACTTGGAAAACGATTTTTCTTTTAGCCTTAGCTTCGGCTAGGCGTGTTTCAGATCTGGGTGCCTTGTCGTGCAAGTCACCGTATTTAGTTTTTCATGATGACAGAGCGGAACTTCGGACGAATCCCGCTTTTCTACCAAAGGTAGTGTCGTCTTTTCACATCAATCAACCAATAGTAGTTCCGGTATTAACAGAGAATGCTGAAACGTTGGATGTGGTTCGCGCATTACGCGTCTATGTATCCCGAACGTCTACGGTTCGTAAGACGGATACGTTGTTTGTTCTCTATGATGCGGCTAAGAGGGGTTGGCCAGCCTCTAAGCAGACCTTATCCAGATGGATCAAACTGACCATACGTCAGGCTTACCTTCATGCTAGGTTACAGCCACCTACATCAGTAACAGCTCATTCCACACGTTCTGTGGGAACGTCATGGGCAGCGAGTCGTGGGGCTTCTACGACACAGCTTTGCCGTGCGGCTACTTGGTCTTCAGTGCACACGTTTGTGCGCTTTTACAAGTTTGATACGTTCGCGGCATCAGCATCTAGCTTTGGCCGTTTAGTGTTACAAGTGCCAAACAGCTCTCCCGCCACGGAGGAAACTTTGGTACATCCCAAGAGTACTCCAGTGACCCCTAGTGGATGAAAAAGAAAATAGGATTTTGGTACTTACCAGGTAAATCCTTTTCTTTGAATCCATAGGGGGCACTGGACGCCCACCCAGAGCAGTTTATCTGTTTTAGGAAGTTCAGTGGTTCTTATGGTAACACACTTTCACGACTGGTTTAAATTTAACAAAGGTTAATCAGTTAGGGTGTCAACTGTTTAGTTGTCTGTTACGTTTTGTGTCAACTTTATTGTTGTCCGTGAGATTATAGGTAATTCTCCTTTTGTCAATCTCTCTATCGATCCTGTTCGGCTCAGTAAAAAACACTGAAGTGCTCGAGGATATGGAGGGGAGGAGTAGTCTCAAAAATTAATTTATTCAGTGCCTTCTTCCGGTGGAAGCCGTCCATATCCCAAGAGTACTCCAGTGCCCCCTATGGATTCAAAGAAAAGGATTTACCTGGTAAGTACCAAAATCCTATTTTTCTCTCTCTCCACAGCCGCTGCAGAGACGCTGGCCCGGACCTCCAAGCTCCTTCAAAGTAACAAGGGAGCAAAGCGGGGGGGGGGGGGGGGGGGGGGTGCAAAAAATTTGGTGCTTTTTATTGTTAATGACAGCGCTAACCACATATATTATTACTTTGTAGTATATGGGCGCTGGGGTGTGAGCTGGCATACTCCCTCTGTGTTTCTCTCTGTAGGCTTCCCTGTGGGTCTGTCCCCTTGTTTTTGGCCGGTGTGAGTGTGGGTGTGTCGGTACTACGCGTCGACATGTCTGAGGCTGAGTGTTCCTCCCCGGAGGAAGTTACTGGGGGCGCACAAAAGGCTTTGGGAATGACTCTGTCGGCACAGCCGACTGCTGATTGGGTAAATATGTTGAGTACACTGAATGCAAATGTGGCTTTATTGTCTAAGAGGCTGGATAAATCTGATTCTCAGACACAAACATGGAGAAAATCCATGGAGGACGCTTTGGCTCAGGTACAGACCCCCTCAGGGTCACAAAAACGTTCATTTATCCAGATGGTAGATGCAGATACCGACACGGACTGTTTTAGTGGGATCTGCTGAACAAATGGTCCGGGTCTCACCTGCACATGCACCGGATAATAAGTCTATCTTCCAGGGCCAGGATTTCTCTCCTGTGGTGGCTGCAAGGCTCTCACCTTCTAGAGGGACGCCGATTCGGAATCCAGGACTGGGTCCTGCTGACCACAGATGCAAGTCTCTGAGGCTGGGGAGCAGTCACTCAAGGAAGAAGTTTCCAGGGAAAATGGTGAAGCCAGGAATCTTGTCTCCACATAAATGTTCTCGAGTTAAGAGCCATTTACAACGGCCTCCTGCAAGCGAAGAACCTTCAGGGTCTCCCTGTCCTGATCCAGTCGGACAACATAACAGCGGTGGCGTATGTAAACTGCTAAGGCGGAACAAGGAGCAGGGCGGCAATGGCGGAAGCCACAATAATTCTCCGCTGGGCAGAACAGCACATGAGCGCTCTGTCAGCAGTTTTCCTCCCGGGCGTGGACAACTGGGAAGCAGACTTCCTCAGCAGACACGATCTCCATCCAGGAGAGTGGGCTCTTCATCAAGAGGTATTTGCAGAAGTGACAAGGCGTTGGGGAATTCCTCTGATAGACATGATGGCGTCTCGCCTCAACAAGAAGCTTCCGAAGTATGGTTCCAGGTCGAGGGACCCCCAAGCCTGTGCGGTGGACGCCCTGGTAACTCCGTGGGTGTTTCAGTCGGTGTTTGTGTTCCCTCCACTTCCTCTCATTCCGAAGGTGTTGAGGATCATAAGACGAACAAGGGATCAGGCTATACTCGTCGCTCCAGATTGGCCACGGAGGGCCTGGTATCTGGATCTTCAGGAATTACTAGTGGAAGATCCCTGTCGGTTTCCTCTAAGAGAGGACCTGTTACTGCAGGGGCTCTGCGTGTTTCTGGACTTACCGCGGCTGCGTTTGACGGCGTGGAAGTTGAACGCCAAATCTTAGCTCGGAAGTGTATTCCCGAGGAGGTCATCCCCACTCTCCTTAAAGCTAGGAAGGAGGTCACGGTGAAACATTATCACTGTATTTGGAGAAAGTATGTGTCGTGGTGTGAAACCAAAGCAGCTTCTTCGGAGGAGTTTCGCCAGATCTTAGATCGTAAGGGTATTCCCAGGGAGATCATTCCAACTCTCATTAAGGCTAGGAATGAGGTTACGGCGAAACACTATCACCGTATTTGGAGGAAGTATGTTTCCTGGTGTGAGGCTAAAAGGGCTCCTGCGGAGGTTTTTCACTTGGGTCGTTTCCTCCATTTTTTGCAGGCAGGCGTGGATGCAGGCCTGAAATTGGGTTCCATCAAAGTGCAGATTTCACCTTTATCTATTTTCTTTCAAAAAGAATTGGCCCGTCCTTCCTGAGGTTCAGACTTTCGTGAAGGGAGTGCTGCATATCCATCCTCCATTTGTGCCACCCATGGCACCGTGGGATCTGGAAGTGGTGTTGCAGTTTGTTATGTCTCACTGGTTTGAACCTTTGCGAAAGGTTGAGTTGAAATTTCTCACTTGGAAAGTGGTCATGCTTTTGGCCTTGGCGTCTGCCAGACGAGTGTCCAAATTGGCGGCGTTGTCTCACAAGAGCCCATATTTGATTTTTCATGTGGATAGAGCGGAATTGAGGACTCATCAACAATTTCTGCCAAAGGTGGTTTCTTCGTTTCACATAAATCAACCTATTGTGGTGCCTGTGGCTACAGATGCTGTGACAGTCCCTAAATCTCTTGATGTTGTCAGAGCTTTGAAAATTTATGTCACCAGAACGGCTCTTACTAGGAAAACAGAGGCTCTGTTTGTCCTGTATGCTTCCAGCAAGATTGGAAATCCTGCTTCTAAGCAGACTATTGCACGCTGGATTTGTAATACGTTTCAGCACGCTCATTCTTCGGCTGGGCTACCGTTGCAGAAGTCAGTAAAGGCCCATTCTACCAGGAAGGTGGGCTTATCTTGGGCAGCTGCCCGAGGGGTCTCGGCGCTTCAACTTTGCCGAGCAGCTACGTGTTCGGGTTCAAACACCTTTGCTAAGTTCTACAAGTTTGATACCCTGGCTGAGGAGGACCTCATGTTTGCTCAATCGGTGCTGCAGAGTCGTCCGCACTCTCCCGCCTGGTCTAGAGCTTTGGTATAGACCCCATGGTCCTTTTGGAGTCCCCAGCATCCTCTAGGACGTAAGAGAAAATAGGATTTTAATACCTACCGGTAAATCCTTTTCTCCTAGTCTGTAGAGGATGCTGGGCGCCCATCCCAGTGCGGACTGTTCCTTGCAGTTGTATTGTTACTGGTTATTTCTCTTACTTCCTAGCGGATGCTGGGGACTCCGTAAGGACCATGGGGTATAGACGGGCTCCGCAGGAGACATGGGCACTCTAAAGACTTTAGATGGGTGTGCACTGGCTCCTCCCTCTATGCCCCTCCTCCAGACCTCAGTTAGATCTTGTGCCCAGAGGAGCCTGGATGCACTGCAGGGGAGCTCTACTGAGTTTCTCTGAAAAGTCCCCATATTTTTCTCTTACGTCCTACAGGATGCTGGGGACTCCAAAAAGGACCATGGGTATAGACGGGATCCGCAGGAGCTTGGGCACACTAAAAAGACTTAATCTGGGTGTGAACTGGCTCCTCCCTCTATGCCCCTCCCCCAGACCCCAGTTAGACTTTGTGCCCAGGAGTGACTGGATGCACACTAGGGGAGCTCTACTGAGTTTCTCTTGAAAAGACTTTTGTTAGGTTTTTTATTTTCAGGGAGACCTGCTGGCTACAGGCTCCCTGCAGCGTGGGAGTGAGGGGAGAGAAGCAGGACCTACTTCTGTGAGTTTCAAGGCTCTGCTTCTCGGCTACTGGACACCATTAGCTCCAGAGGGTTCGATCACTTGGTGCGCCTAGCTGCTTGTTCCCGGAGCCACGCGGTCAACCCCTCACAGAAGCCACAAGTCAGAAGTCGGGTGAGTATGAGAAGATCAGAAGACTTCAGGACGGCAGAAGACTTCAGTAACAGAAGGTAAAGCACAGCAGTAACGCTGTGCTCCATGCTCCCACACACATCACCAACGGTAGTCACTGGGTGCAGGGCGCTGGTGGGGGGGCGCCCTGGGAGGCATGTTACTGGAGTTCAGGGCGGCATATTATGGTAGTGGGTGCCTAGGCACCCTTTACAGACCCCCGCCGGCATTTTTAGTTAGTTTGAATTTGGCGGGCCGTGGCCGCCGGGAAGGGGGCGGAGCTTCGGTCCGCTGCTCACATGCGCCATTTTCTCCCTACACGCGGCTGAGGGAGAGACGCTGCCGGGACCTCCACGATTTACAACAAGTAACGGGAGCATCTCCAGAGGGGAGCCGCAGTGGGGTGCTGTTTTTTTTTTTTATCAAACAGGCAGCGCTGGGTACATATATCGTTATACCGATATATGGGCGCTGGGGTGTGAGCTGGCATACTCCCTCTGTCTCCTCTTTCTGGGCTGAAGTGTGGCCATGTCACCTTGCTGGGACGTTCTGTGTGTTGTGTGTGTCGGTACTAAGTGTCGACATGTCTGAGGCTGAATGTTATTCACCAGAGGAGGTTATGGGAGGTGTGCATGCGGGGCTAGAATTGTCACTGTCGACGCAGCCGACACCTGACTTACTAGCACTTCTTAATACGATCAATTCCAATGTAGCTTCTTTATCGAAGAGGTTAGATAAGTCTGAGTCACAGACGCAGGTGTGGAAAAAGTCCATGGAGGAGGCTTTGTCTCAGGTACAGACCCCATCCGGGTCCCATAAGAGGCCATTTACTCAAGTGGGGGATACTGATACCGACACGGACTCTGATTCCGAGGTCGATTTCACTGAGGCAGCGTTACATCCACGTTTAGTTAAGAGTATTCAGTACATGATTGTGGCTATAAAAGATGTTTTACACATTTCTGATGAACCTGCGGTACAGGAAACAAGGATTTGCTTGTTCAAGGGAAAAAAACCTGAGGTAAAGTTTCCCCCCTCTCATGAAATTAATACTCTTTGTGAAAAGGCTTGGGAGTCGCCGGATAAGAAATGGCAGATTCCCAAGAGGATTTATATGGCGTATCCTTTCCCCTCTGATGACAGGGAAAAATGGGAGACATCTCCAACCGTTGATAAAGCTCTATCCCGTTTGTCTAAGAAGGTGGCGCTTCCGTCTCCTGACACGGCAGCTCTCAAGGATCCGGCGGATCGCAAGTTGGAGACGTGTCTGAAGTCCATTTTCGCTAATTCGGGGTCTCTGCTCAGACCCGCTGTGGCGTCGGTATGGATGAGTAGTGCTATTGCTAAATGGGCTGAGAATTTAGCTAGTGACATGAATACTCTTGATAAAGATAATGTCCTTTTAACTCTCGGTTATATTAAGGACGCTGCAGATTACCTAAAGGACGCGGCGAGGGACGTCTGTCTCTTGGGTTCAAGGACCAATGCCATGTCGATATCTGCTAGGAGGGCCCTGTGGATCCATCAATGGAATGCTGATGCCGACTCCAAGAGGTCTATGGAAGCACTACCCTTCAAAGGTACGGTCTTGTTTGGGGACGGCTTGGCGGACCTAGTCTCGACCGCGACTGCAGGTAAGTCCTCTTTTCTTCCTTATGTTCCCACACAACAGAAAAAGGCACCACATCAACTGATGCAGTCCTTTCGTCACAACAAATACAGGCGTGGGAAAGGTTCATCTTTCCTCGCCTCAAAGGGTAGAGGACGGGGAAAGAAACTTCCTGCAGCCTCAGGCGCACAGGACCAAAAGTCCTCCCCTGCTGCTACCAAGTCCACCGCATGACGCTGGGGCTTCCCTGGGGGAGTTCGGACCGGTGGGGGGCCGTCTTCAGGTATTCAGTCAGGTCTGGATTCAATCAGACCTGGATCCTTGGGTGTTAGAGATCGTGTCTCAAGGATACAAACTGGAGTTTTGCGAGATGCCCCCTCACCGGTTCTTCATTTCGGCATTACCTGTAGTTCTTCCGGACAGGGAGGTGGTCCGGGCAGCGATTCAAAAATTGTGTCTGCAGAGGGTCATTGTTCCCGTCCCCCCGTCCCAGCGAGGGGAGGGGTTCTACTCGAGCCTCTTTGTGGTGCCGAAACCGGACGGTTCGGTCAGACCAATTCTAAATCTAAAATCCCTCAATCCATACTTGAAAGTGTTCAAGTTCAAGATGGAATCCCTTCGAGCGGTGATTTCCAGCCTGGAGGGGGGGGGGGGGATTTTATGGCGTCAGTCGACATAAAAGATGCCTACTTACATGTGCCGAAATATCCTCCGCATCAGGCTTTCCTCAGGTTTGCGATACAGGATTCTCATTACCAATTTCAGACGTTGCCGTTTGGGCTTTCCACGGCTCAGAGGATTTTCACCAAAGTCATGGCGGAAATGATGGTTCTTCTTCGCAAACAAGGGGTTTCAATTATCCCGTACTTGGACGATCTCCTGATAAAGGCGAGGTCCAAGGAACGGTTGCTGAGAAGTGTAGAGTTGTCACTCTCGGTTCTGCGACAGCACGGTTGGGTGCTCAATTTGCCGAAATCCCAGTTGATTCCGACCACTCGGCTTCCTTTTCTGGGCATGATTCTGGACACGGATTTACAAAAGGTATTTCTTCCAGAGGAAAAGGCTCGGGAACTGCAGACGATGGTCAGGGAACTTCTGAAGCCGACGAGTGTGTCGATCCATCATTGTACTCAGGTTCTGGGGAAGATGGTTGCGGCATACGAAGCCATACCATTTGGCAGATTTCACGCCCGGGTGTTTCAGTGGGACTTGCTGAGCAAATGGTCCGGGTCTCACCTACACATTCACTGGAAGATAAGTCTATCTCCCAGAGCCAGAATTTCTCTCCTGTGGTGGCTACAGCGTCATCACCTCCTAGGGGGACGTCGATTCGGTATCCAGGATTGGGTACTTCTGACAACAGATGCAAGTCTCCGGGGCTGGGGCGCAATCACCCAAGGAAGAAACTTCCAGGGAAAATGGTCGCTCCAGGAAGCCTGTCTCCACATAAATATTCTCGAGTTAAGAGCCATTTACAACGGCCTGCTACAAGCCAGAAGCCTTCTTCAGGGTCGACCAGTTCTGGTACAGTCAGACAACATCACAGCGGTGGCGCATATAAACCGGCAAGGCGGAATGAGGAGCAATGGCGGAGGCCACAAAGATCCTTCGCTGGGCGGAACAACACGTGAGCGCACTGTCAGCAGTTTTCTGCCGGGGGTGGACAACTGGGAAGCAGATTTCCTCAGCAGACACGATCTCCATCCGGGAGAGTGGGCTCTTCACCAAGAGGTTTTTGCAGAGGTAACAAGACGCTGGGGAATTCCGTTAATAGACATGATGGCGTCTCGGCTCAACAAGAAGCTCCCGAGGTATTGTTCCAGGTCAAGGGACCCACAAGCCACTGCAGTGGACGCCCTGGTGTCTCCGTGGGTGTTCCAGTCGGTGTATGTGTTCCCTCCACTTCCTCTCATTCCAAAGGTGCTGGGGATCATTCGACGAGCAAAGGTTCAGGCGATTCTCGTCGTTCCAGACTGGCCAAGAAGGGCCTGGTACCCGGATCTTCAGGACTTACTGGTGGAAGATCCGTGGCCGCTTCCTCGAAGAGAGGATCTGTTGTTGCAGGGTCCATGCGTGTTTCCAGACTTACCGCGGCTGCGTTTGACGGCATGGAGGTTGAGCGCCAGATCTTAGCTCGTAAGGGTATTCCCAGGGAGATCATTCCAACTCTCATTAAGGCTAGGAATGAGGTTACGGCGAAACACTATCACCGTATTTGGAGGAAGTATGTTTCCTGGTGTGAGGCTAAAAGGGCTCCTGCGGAGGTTTTTCACTTGGGTCGTTTTCTCCACTTTTTACAGGCGGGCGTAGATGCAGGCCTGAAATTGGGTTCCATCAAAGTGCAGATTTCGGCTTTATCTTTCAAAAATAATTAGCTGCCCTCCCGGAGGTTCAGATCTTTGTGAAAGGAGTAATGCATATCAATCCTCCGTTTGTACCTCCTGTAGCTCCATGGGACCTTGATGTCGTCTTTCGGTTTCTCATGTCTTCCTGGTTTGAACCTTTGCGTAAGGTTGAGTTGAAGTTTCTCACCTGGAAGGTGGTTATGCTTTTGGCGCTGGCGTCTGCCAGGCGGGTGTCGGAGTTGGCGGCTTTATCTCATAAGAGCCCGTACTTGATTTTTCATTCGGATAGGGCGGAATTGGGGACTCGTCAACAATTTCTACCGAAGGTGGTTTCTTCATTTCACATTAACCAACCTATTGTGGTTCCGGTGGCTATGGAAACGGTGGCGATTCCGAAATCTCTAGATGTTGTAAGAGCGTTGAAAATCTACGTCTCTAGGACAGCTGTTACTAGGAAGACTGAGGCATTGTTTGTTTTGTATGCTGCCAACAGGATTGGTCCTCCCGCTTCAAAACAGACTATTGCACGCTGGATTTGTAGTACGATCCAGCAGGCTCATTGTTCGGTCGGACTACCGGTACCGAAGTCGGTAAAAGCCCATTCTACCAGGAAAGTGGGCTCATCTTGGGCGGCTGCCCGGGGCGTTTCGGCGTTACAACTTTGCCGAGCGGCTACTTGGTCGGGTTCTAACACGTTTAACAAGTTCTATAAGTTTGATACCCTGGCCGATGAGGACCTGGCGTTTGCTCAGTCGGTGCTGCAGAGTCGTCCGCACTCTCCCGCCCGTTCTGGAGCTTTGGTATAATCCCCATGGTCCTTTTGGAGTCCCCAGCATCCTCTAGGACGTAAGAGAAAATAGGATTTTGGTACTTACCGATAAATCCTTTTCTCCTAGTCCGTAGAGGATGCTGGGCGCCTGTCCCTGTGCGGACTATTACTTGCAGTGTTTTTTCTTGCTGGTTAATTTAGTTTATACACGGGTTGTGTATTGGTTTGTTGCAGCTTGTTGCTGGCATTAATGCATACTGTTATCTGGTTTGAGGTTATTATGGTTGTACGGTATGTTTATGGTGTGGGCTGGAAGTTTGGTAGCCCTTAGTTAAAACAAAAATATTTCCTTGAAATGTCCATCTCTCCTGGGCACAGTTCCTATAACTGGGGTCTGGAGGAGGGGCATAGAGGGAGGAGCCAGTTCACACCCAGATTAAGTCTTTTTAGTGTGCCCAAGCTCCTACGGATCCCGTCTATACCCCATGGTCCTTTTGGAGTCCCCAGCATCCTCTACGGACTAGGAGAAAAGGATTTATCGGTAAGTACCAAAATCCTATTATTTATCCCAGTGTGTGTGGGGGTGTCGGTACGTGTGTGTCGGCATGTCTGAAGCGGAAGACTCGTCTAGGGAGGAGGTGGAGCAGATGATTGTGGTGTCTCCGTCGGCGCCGCCGACACCTGATTGGTTGGATATGTGGAATGTTTTAAATGCAAATGTGACTTTATTACATAAAAGATTGGACAAAGCAGAGTCCAGGGAAAAAGCAGGGAGTCAATCCATGGCTTTGACTGTGTCACAAGGCCCTTTGGGGTCTCAAAAACGTCCCCTTTCCCAGGTAGCAGACACTGATACCGACACGAACTCCAGTGTCGACTATGATGATTCAGAATGATGACCCATTCTGAATCTAAAATCCCTGAACCTGTATTTGAAAAAGTTAAAATTCAAGATGGAATCTCTCCGGGCAGTGATCTGCAGCCTGGAAAGGGGGGATTTTATGGTATCACTAGACATAAAGGATGCATACCTTCATGTACCCATTTATCCCCCTCATCAGGCGTACCTGAGATTCGCTGTACAGGACTGTCATTACCAGTTTCAGACGTTGCCGTTTGGGCTTTCCACGGCCCGAGGATTTTCACCAAGGTAATGGCGGAAATGATGGTGCTCCTGCGCAGGCAAGGAGTCACAATTATCCCATACTTGGACGATCTCCTGATAAGAGCGAGATCAAGAGGTCAATTGCTGAAAAGCGTGTCGCTCTCCCTGAGAGTGCTGCAGCAACACGGCTGGATTCTAAATCTACCAAAGTCGCAGTTGATTCCAACGTCACGGCTATCATTTTTGGGCATGATTCTGGACACGGAAGAGAAGAGGGTTTTTCTCCCAACGGAAAAAGCCCAGGAACTCCAGAACATGGTCAGAGACCTGCTAAAACCAAAAAGAGTGTCAGTTCATCAATGCACTCGTGTACTGGGAAAAATGGTGGCGGCCTACGAGGCCATCCCCTTCGGCAGGCTCCATGCGAGGACGTTTCAGTGGGACCTTCTGGACAAGTGGTCGGGGTCCCATCTACAAATGCATCAGAAAATAAGCCTGTCCCCCAGGGCCAGGGTGTCTCTCCTGTGGTGGCTGCAGAGTGCTCACCTTCTAGAGGGTCGCAGGTTCGGCATTCAAGACTGGGTTCTGGTGACCACGGACGCGAGCCTCCGAGGATGGGGAGCAGTCACACAAGGAAGAAATTTTCAGGGACTATGGTCAAGCCAGGAGGCTTGTCTACACATCAACGTGCTGGAATTAAGGGCCATATACAACGGCCTACGGCAAACGGAGAATCTTCTTCGCGACCTACCCGTTCTGATTCAATCATACAACGTCACAGCCGTGGCTCATGTAAACCGCCAAGGCGGGACAAGGAGCAGAGTGGCAATGGCGGAAGCTACCAGGATTCTTTGCTGGGCGGAAAATCATGTAAGCGCTCTGTCAGCAATTTTCATTCCGGGAGTGGACAACTGGGAAGCAGACTTCCTCAGCAGACACGATCTCCATCCAGGAGAGTGGGGTCTTCATCAAGAAGTTTTTGCAGAGATAACAAGTCGTTGGGGACTTCCTCAAATAGACATGATGGCGTCACGCCTCAACATGAAGCTTCGGAGGTATTGTTCCAGGTCAAGGGACCCTCAGGCAGTGGCGGTGGACGCCCTGGTGACACCATGGGTGTTTCAGTCGGTCTATGTGTTCCCTCCTCTTCCGCTCATCTCAAAAATATTGAGAATCATAAGACGAAAAAGAGTGCAGACAATACTCATTGTTCCGGATTGGCCCCGAAGGGCCTGGTATTCAGATCTTCAGGAAATGCTCACAGAAGATCCGTGGCCTCTTCCTCCCACGGAGGACCTGTTGCAGCAGGGGCCCTGCGTGTTCCAAGTCTTACTGCGGTTACGTTTGACGGCATGGCGGTTGAACACCAAATCCTAGCTAGGAAAGGTATTCCGGGGGAAGTCATCCCTACTCTAATCAAAGCTAGGAAGGAGGTAACGGCGAAACATTATCACCGTATCTGGAGGAAATATGTATCTTGGTGTGAAGCCAATAATGCTCCTACGGAAGATTTCCACCTGGGCCGTTTTCTCCACTTTCTACAGACAGGAGTGAATATGGGCCTAAAGTTAGGCTCCATTAAGGTGCAGATTTCGGCCCTATCAATATTCTTTCAGAAGGAATTGGCTTCTCTCCCAGAAGTCCAGACTTTTGTAAAGGGAGTGCTGCACATCCCTTGCTGGCACCATGGGACCTTAACGTGGTGTTACAATTCCTTAAATCACACTGGTTTGAACCTCTTCAAACGGTTGAATTAAAGTTTCTCACTTGGAAAGTAGTCATGTTGCTGGCCTTGGCATCTGCAAGACGGGTGTCCGAATTGGCGGCTTTGTCTCACAAGAGCCCCTATCTGATTTTCCATGTGGACCGAGCAGAATTGAGAACTCGTCCGCAATTTCTGCCTAAGGTGGTTTCGTCGTTTCATATGAACCAACCTATTTTGGTACCGGTGGCTACGGGGGACTTGGAGGATTCCAAGTCTCTTGATGTAGTCAGGGCCTTCAAAATTTATGTAGCCAGGACGGCTCGAGTTCGAAAAACAGAGGCACTGTTTGTCCTGTATGCGGCCAACAAAGTTGGCGCTCCTGCTTCTAAGCAGACTATTGCTCGCTGGATCTGAAACACAATTCAGCAGGCTCATTCTACGGCTGGATTGCCGTTACCTAAATCGGTAAAGGCCCATTCCACTAGGAAGGTGGGCTCTTCTTGGGCGGCTGCCCGAGGCGTCTCGGCTTTACAGCTTTGCCGAGCAGCTACTTGGTCGGGTTCAAACACTTTTGCAAAATTCTACAAGTTTGATACCCTGGCTGATGAGGACCTCATGTTTGCTCAATCGGTGCTGCAGAGTCATCCGCACTCTCCCGCCCGGTCTGGAGCTTTGGTATAATCCCCATGGTCCTTACGGAGTCCCCAGCATCCTCTAGGACGTAAGAGAAAATAAGATTTTAAACCTACCGGTAAATCTTTTTCTCCTAGTCCGTAGAGGATGCTGGGTGCCCGTCCCAGTGCGGACTAATTTTCTGCAAGGCTTGTATATAGTTGTTGCTTACATAAGGGTTATGTTACAGCTTAGATCAGTCTTTGGCTGATGCTGTTTTGTTCATACTGTTAACTGGTTCATATATTCCATGTTGTACGGTGTGGATGGTGTGGGCTGGTATGTATCTTGCCCTTAGATTAACAAAAATCCTTTCCTCGTACTGTCCGTCTCCTCTGGGCACAGTTCTCTAACTGAGGTCAGGAGGAGGGGCATAGAGGGAGGAGCCAGTGCACAACCATCTAAAGTCTTTAGAGTGCCCATGTCTCCTGCGGATCCCGTCTATACCCCATGGTCCTTACGGAGTCCCCAGCATCCTCTACGGACTAGGAGAAAATTATTTACCGGTAGGTTTAAAATCTTATTTTTTGGTTACACAAGGTTTGTGTATCAGTTGTATTTAGCTTGTTGCTGTTGTTAGTTCATACTGTTATCTGGTTTCCTGCTGATCCAGTTGTACGGTATGTTTGTGGTGTGGGCTGGTATGTTTCTCGCCCTTAGTTTAACAAAAATCTTTTCCTCGAAATGTCCGTCTCTCCTGGGCACAGTTCCTATAACTGAGATCTCGAGGAGGGGCATAGAGGGAGGAGCCAGTTCACACCCAGTCAAAGTCTTTTTAGTGTGCCCATGTCTCCTGCGGATCCGTCTATACCCCATGGTCCTTTTGGAGCCCCCAGCATCCTCTACGGACTAGGAGAAAAGGATTTACCGGTAGGTATTAAAATCCTAATATATATATATATATATATATACACTGCTCAAAAAAATAAAGGGAACACTAAAATAACACATCCTAGATCTGAATGAATGAAATATTCTTATTAAATACTTTGTTCTTTACATAGTTGAATGTGCTGACAACAAAATCACACAAAAATTATCAATGGAAATCAAATTTATTAACCCATGGAGGTCTGGATTTGGAGTCACCCTCAAAATTAAAGTGGAAAAACACACTACAGGCTGATCCAACTTTGATGTAATGTCCTTAAAACAAGTCAAAATGAGGCTCAGTAGTGTGTGTGTCCTCCACGTGCCTATATGACCTCCCTACAACCCACATAAGTGGCTCAGGTAGTGCAGCTCATCCAGGATGGCACATCAATGCGAGCTGTGGCAAGAAGGTTTGCTGTGTCTGTCAGCGTAGTGTCCAGAGCATGGAGGCGCTACCAGGAGACAGGCCAGTACATCAGGAGACATGGAGGAGGCCGTAGGAGGGCAACAACCCAGCAGCAGGACCGCTGCCTCCGCCTTTGTGCAAGGAGGAACAGGAGGAGCACTGCCAGAGCCCTGCAAAATGACCTCCAGCAAGCCACAAATGTGCATGTGTCTACTCAAACGATCAGAAACAGACTCCATGAGGGTGGTATGAGGGCCTGACGCCCACAGGTGGGGGTTGTGCTTACAGCCCAACACCGTGCAGGACGTTTGGCATTTGCCAGAGAACACCAAGATTGGCAAATTCGCCACTGGCGCCCTGTGCTCTTCACAGATGAAAGCAGGTTCTCACTGAGCACATGTGACAGACGTGACAGAGTCTGGAGACGCCAAGGAGAACGTTCTACTGCCTGCAACATCCTCCAGCATGACCGGTTTGGCAGTGGGTCAGTAATGGTGTGGGGTGGCATTTCTTTGGGGGGCCACACAGCCCTCCATGTGCTCGCCAGAGGTAGCCTGACTGCCATTAGGTACTGAGATGAGATCCTCAGACCCCTTGTGAGACCACATGCTGGTGCGGTTGGCCCTGGGTTCCTCCTAATGCAAGACAATGCTAGACCTCATGTGGCTGGAATGTGTCAACAGTTCCTGCAAGATGAAGGCATTGATCCTATGGACTGGCCCGCCCGTTCCCCAGACCTGAATCCAATTGAGCACATCTGGGACATCATGTCTCGCTCCATCCACCAATGCCACGTTGCACCACAGACTGTCCAGGAGTTGGCGGATGCTTTAGTCCAGGTCTGGGAGGAGATCCCTCAGGAGACCATCCGCCACCTCATCAGGAGCATGCCCAGGCATTGTAGGGAGGTCATACAGGCACGAGGAGGCCACAGACACTACTGAGCCTCATTTTGACTTGTTTTAAGGACATTACATCAAAGTTGAATCAGCCTGTAGTGTGTTTTTCCAATTTAATTTTGAGGGTGACTCCAAATCCAGACCTCCATGGGTTAATAAATTTGATTTCCATTGATAATTTTTGTGTGATTTTGTTGTCAGCACATTCAACTATGTAAAGAACAAAGTATTTAATAAGTATATTTCATTCATTCAGATCTAGGATGTGTTATTTTAGTGTTCCCTTTATTTTTTTGAGCAGTATATATATTAGTGAGTCACGGTATTTACCCATTACGTGTATTGTACTGTGTACACATAATACCGGATTTATTCGTAGGTGTTGTGTACTATGTATTCAGTCACATACAAATGGATTTATTCGCAGGTATTGTACTCTGTCTGGCTTTATCGCACTAAACTGCTCTGTTGTTGCATTTGTGTACAATGTCTAACAAGAAGGGCAGTAAGTCTGTGGACGCTCCTGCATCATGCAGACAATGCGCCAAGGATTTACTAGAGGGGGAAGTTTTGTATGATGGTCTGTGTACTGTGTCATCTCCCAGTCAGTCCGCAGTTCCTGTAACCAATCAGGAGCCACCCAGGGCTGCGTTCACAAACCTACTAGGTACTCTGGTGGAACGCCTTACGCTCCCTATGGGACCACCTGTGCCACTGCAGCCACAAATTGTACCTATGGTTAATCCACCTTGAGCGGAAAATTTGTCTAACCAGTTGCAGCAATTAAGTCAATCCTTGGTCAGACAAAAACCTACTTCAGGTCACTCCCGTGTATCTGGGTCATCTAAGCGGGCTGCTTCCTCCTCACAATCCATGTATCACTCCGGTGTTTCATCTGGAGAAGAGGGGGAGCATACTGTCCTGTCAGACACAGGTGTTTCTGACGAAGATTCTCCATTGCAAATTGATGTCCCTGCCCTAGTGGTTGCTATTAAGCAGATCCTACAAATCACTAATGATGAGGATTCCACTACTGTGGCTAAGAAAACTGATATGTTTAAATGGCAGAAGGTGGTTAAAAATCTATTACCCCATTCTGACCATTTGGTGGACATCAGGCAAGAACCCTGGTCTAATCCAGGGAAGAAAATGGGCCTTGGCTCGCTATCCTGTCCCTGCAGAGTTATGTAATAAGTGGGAAAATCCACCGCCGTTGGATTCTCATGTCACCCGCCTAGTGGTGTCAACCACTCTGCCTGTCACCACTGTCACTTCACTGAAGAAACCAACAGATAAGCCTGAAATCTATTTACTCCCTTGGTGCTGTACATAGACCCACTATTGTAGCCTTTTGGGCTGCAAAAGGTATTGACGCATGGGTTCAGGCATTAGAGGAAAAGCTGCCCGAGGATATATCTGACAATGCCAGACAATACCTGTCTCGCATTACCACCACCACCTATTACGTTTAGGAGGCGTCCTCTGAGGTGGATGTGTTGGCAGCCATGGCGTCTACTATGTCTACTGGCTCGCCGTATTCTGTGTTTGAGGTCATGGAAGGTGGACCTGGACTCCAAAAAGACCTTGGAGGTACTCGCCTTTAAGAGGGACATTTTGTTTGGGGAAGACCTCAATAAAATTGTGTCTGAGTTAGCAGCTGCTAAGACTGCTTTTCTCCCAAATACTAATCCTTCTGTATAGAAGGCAAATGGTACCACTTTTAGTTTCTTGCGACCTCAAGCAAAAGCAAAAGGTCAGTCATACCCGAGACAGTCTTGTGCTCCCAAAATCACAACGCCCAAGGCTAAACAATCCTAGGCGGCCCATCAGCATGCTTCTAAACAAGACAAGCCTGCCGCATGGCAGGCGGGCCTCCTCCTGGGGGACCCCAGGATGCGAGGCCGACTTCTGCGGTTCACCCAGGTCTGGTTAAAGACCACTTCAGACGCATGGGTGCGGGAAGTTGTCTCTCACGGGTACGCAGTTTCATTCAAGAGACGTCCCCCTCGCCAGTTTTGCAGCACGGTTATCCCTTCGGATCCGTTAAGGCACAAGCTCTGCAAAGGGTTGTGAGTTCCCTCCTGAATACAGGAGAGGTGGTGCCGGTACCTCTGTCTCACAGAGGCAGAGGTTACTACTCAACCCTATTTCTAATTCCGAAACCCAATGGGTCTTTCCGGCCTATCTTCAACTTCGAATCACTGAACAAGTTTGTGAGAGTGTTCAAGTTCCGTATGGAAACACTACGCTCAATTGTACTGGCTATGGAACCCGGAGACTATATGTTATCCCTGGATATACAGGATGCACACCTGCATATACCTATTGCCATGTCGCATCAGCAGTATCTGCAGTTTGCTACTGGCGACCTCCACTATCAGTTCCAGGCTCTGTCATTTGGACTGGCTACGGCTCCTCGGATCTTCACCAAGGTCATGGCCGTAATGACGGCCCATCTCCGTCGCCAGGGAGTAAGAATCCTGCAGTATCTGGATGATTTGCTGATTCTGGCAAACTCTCACGATGTCCTCCTCAGTCATTTGCAACTGACGGTAAGCTTCCTACAAGCCAACGGGGGGCTCATCAATTGGAAGAAATCCTCGCTGGTCCCAGCTCAGAGCGTGGTGCACCTGGGGACACTCATGGACACACACAGTCAGCGACTGTTTCTTACAGGAAGCTTCAGGACAGGATAAGATGCATCCTTTGTCACCCCAGAGTGTCGATACACTCAGCAATGCAAGTACTTGGCCTGATGGTGTCGGTATACGACATGGTAGAGAACGCTCAATTTCATTCCCATCCTCTGCAGAGGTTAATTCTTTCCAAGTGGGACAGCCTATATCATCGGATCAGATCTCACATGATCACTTTGACTCTGGGGGTTCGTCTGTTGCTGACCTGGTGGCTACAGGACCAGCAATTGAGCAGAGGCCGTCCCTTCTGGGTCCTGCTGACAACGAACACCAGTCTGAAGGAATGGGGTGCGTGTTGGAGCAACACTCCCTTCAGGGTCGACGGACCAAGTAGGAATCACTCCTCCCAATAAACATTCTGGAGTTGCGGGCTGTGTTCAGTGCATTGACTCTCGCCCTGCCTCTGGTACAGGACAGGCTGGTTCAAGTACGGTCAGACAATGCCACCATGGTGGCATACATAAACCATCAAGGCGGCACTCGAAGCCGCATGGCTATGATGGAAGTGTCAAAAATCCTTTGTTGGACGGAACGCCATCTGCTGGCAATATCGGCAGTGTTCATTCCGGGCATCCTGAACTGGGAAGTAGACTTTCTCAGTCGCCAGGACGTGCACGCCGGAGAGTGGAGTCTTCATCCGAAAGTCTTTCAACTCCTAGTGGACAAATGGGGCCTACCAGATGTAGACCTGATGATGTCTCGACATCACAAGGTTCCGGTCTTTGGATCAAGGACCAGTGATCCTCAAGCAGCATTTGTGGACGCACTAGCAATTCCATGGAACTTTTCGGCTGCCCTACGTGTTCCCTCCAGTGTCGCTCTTGCCCTGGGTCCTGCGGAAGTTCAAACAAGAAGGAGGATTTCTCTAGTCGCTCCAGCGTGGCCCGGACGGCATTGGTTCTCAGACCTGCAGGGTCTATCAACAGAGCGTCCCCTTCTACTTCCTCAGCGCCCAGACCTCCTCGTACAGGGCCCTTGTCTTTATCCAGACCTGGCCAGACTGGCTTTGACAGCGTGGCTCTTGAAGCATCACTCCTAAGGGCCAAAGGATGCATACAGATTCACCAGAATTCTGGCTTTTCTGCAACGCGGCCTGGATTTAGGTCTTCGTCTGGCCTCCCTCAAGGTTCATATATCTGCCTTGTCGGTTTGGTTTCAGAGGAAAATTGCGTCTATACCTGACGTTCATACATTCACTCAGAATGTCTTACGGATTCAGCCTCCCTATGTCCCTCCTATGGCTCCATGGGATCTGTTTGTTGTCCTGAATGCCCTGCAAGAGACTCCATTTGAACTTCTTGAGTTGGTGGACCTTAAATAGTTCACAGCCAAGGTCTTGTTTTTACTGGCTATTGCCTCTCCTAGAAGGTTGTCGGACTTATGTCCTTTGTCCTGTGGTCCACCCTTTCTGATATTTTGTGACCGAACAGTTCTTTGAACTCGCCCATGTTATTTACCTAAGGTGGTGTCATCTTTGCACCTTTACCAAGAGATTGTGGTTCCGGCCTTTGGGGGTAATTCCGAGTTGATCGCTCGCTAGCTACTTTTTGCAGCCGTGCAAACGCGTAGTCGCCACCCCCCCGGGGGAGTGTATCTTCGCCTTGCAAGCGTGTGATCGCATGTGCAGCCGAGCCGGATGAAAACGTTTTTTGCAGTTTCAGAGTAGGTCTGAACTTACTTCAGCCTGTCCGGTCCCGGAATTGACGTCAGACACCCGCCCTGCAAACGCCTGGACACGCCTGCGTTCTCCCTACTACTCCCAGAAAATGGTCAGTTGACACCCAGAAACGCCCTCTTTCTGTCAATCTCCTTGCGAACGGCTGTGCGATTTGAAACGTTGCTAGAAGCATTGCACAGCAACAATGCTGTTTGTACCCATACGACGCGCGTGTGCATAGCGGTGCATATGCATGCGCAGTAGTAGCCTGATCGCTGCAAAAATCGGCAGTGTGCAATCAACTCTGAATGACCCCCTTTATCTCTTCTGATTTGTCCTCCAAAGAGCGGTCTTTGGATGTGGTAAGGGCTCTCCGTATATATGTGGAGAGGACTGCCTCTATCAGATTCCCTTTTTGTCTTGTTTGGTTTTCACAAACGTGGCTGGCTTGCGAATAAGCAGACCGTGGCCAGATGGATTAGAATGGTGATTGCACACGCTTATGCGCAGGCTGGACTCCCAGCTCCTGCTGCTATTAACGCCCATTCTACTCTGTCTGTTAGACCTTCTTGGGCGGCCCTCCGTGGCGCGTCCGCGGAACAATTGTGCAAGGCGGCTATGTGGTCCTCGGTGAACACGTTCATTAGATTCTATGCCTTTGATACTTCCGCCTCCCAGGATGCTTCCTTTGGACGCCGGGTTCTCATACCCACTAAGGTGCGTCCCCTCCCTTGAGGAACTGCTTTAGGACATCACCGATGTTTCCCTGTGGAACACAATGTACCCTGCTGCAGAAAAGGAGAGTTATGGTAGACTTACCATGGTTAACTCTCTTTCTGCGAGGTACCTGTCTTCTATGGGTTTGTATGGCATTAGCCGCTGGTCCCTTCTCTTGTCGTGAGAATGTGTTTCTATGTGACTAACATCTGCCTTCTTTCTTGCCTGCTCCTGCATTTGACTGGTTAATGAAACTGAGCTCCAGTGCCTGGAGGCGGGGTTTATAGAGGAGGCCCCAATGCATCCTGTGACAGCCTAATGCTTTAGCCCAGTGGTTTCAAAACTGTTTTGAATCATGGCGCCCTAGAATATCAGAATTTTTTTCACGGCACCCCTAGGCCAAAAATTTCTTATTGAGAAATTTAGAAAGAAATATTACATATTACATTAAGTTGTGTGGTGAGGGACAAGATTTGCTTCTGTTTGGCCACATATTTTGGCAGCCACCCGCACTGGTTTTGCCTATTATATTGACCATGAATAATTTGAATTGGTCCTGGACCACCAACCCAGGGCACCCCTGCAAGTGCGCAACGAAGCCACCTGGGGCACAGCTCAACACAGTTTCTATTCCCACTCTATGGATGTCGTGGACACTCACGAGCGGAAATAGTTCCTGTTATTCGGCACGCCGACTGTCGGGATGTTGCGGGGGCAGGATGTAGGCACCAGTATTGTAACCGACGGTCTCCTGAACATAACTACATCCCATATCTGGAGCTGGTGAGCAGCATGGTTGCTGGTTGCTTTAACCCTGGAATGTTATTCACATTAATTTATCCTTCCAGTCAATGAAAGATCGAAGACCATGCATAAAAGCCAAAATTTAGATTAATGTCCAAAAAAAAAATGTTTTTTTACACCAATGTCTGTACAAAAAGATCACCAGAATTTTTCAATTGTGGACTTATGGCTCCAACATAACTAGAAAATCTCCTGAACATAGATTATTAGTAAGACAGGTACAAATGGAAGCCCCTTAAGAGCAATAAGTACTGCCTTGGAGAATTGTCAACAAAAATAACCCTAAAGTGCTGTAGGCATTCTGTTGTGGAATATCTGCAACAATATCCACTGAGATATGTGTCCATGGCTGGTGGAATATATATTTGATCCAAGAATGAAATACTAATAAGGAGCAGATGTGAGGACTGACAAGGGAAGCCAAGGATGGGGACACTGGTAGATGGACAGGAATGGAGAACAAGCTGAGCTAAATAAGCTTGAAACAATAACAAATTACTCTGGGAAGCTGGAGCAGGATCACATACTCAGGCACTGATACACTGTACACAGTGCTCTTAAATGGAGGGTAGGTTCAAGTCGGGCTAAATAAAAAAATGTGGTGATTTTGAAAGCTGCTGATTGTCAGCGGTTTTGCCCATAGGATTTAAAATGGCAGTAATTTGATATAGAAACATGTATGGGTTTGTATTTACTGTTATGGTCATTTCTTAGATAATTGGTACTTTGAAAGTGCCTGCTGTACCACGCTGCAGCCACTAGGAGGCTACAGTTGGAATATACTGGCGGCCATCCGTATGTAACATGCCACTGCTGTCAGTATGTGGCAGATAATGAAGCCTGTGATACGGGTGGAGTAGGGTATGCCGGCGGCGGGGCTCCCGGCGACCAGCATACCGGTGCCGGAGTCCCGACCGCCGGCATACCGACAGCTGGGCGAGAGCAAATGAGCCCCTTGTGGGCTCACTGCGCTCACCACGCTGCGCGCCACACTATCTATTCTCCCTCCAGGGAGGTTGTGGACCTCCAAGAGGGAGAAAAGATGTCGGTATGCCGGCGGTCGGAATTCCGGCGCCGGTATGCTGGTCGTCGGGAGCACGGCCGCCGGCAAACAGAAGACCACCCCTGTGATACACCTCGACTTTTTTCCATGTCAAGCAAAAACAAGAGATGTAGGATGTAGTGCATACAGTCTAAAACTACTTTATGACTATATTAATTAACAAAGTAACATATCACATGGTGTTTCAGTGTTCTGCCAATCAGTAATGAAGTGATTTAGTTGTTAGTTTAGCCATATTTATGCGTTTTGGTTTAGATTTATTTTTTTAAACCAGAACTTTATGTGAGGGGATACAGAAGAGAGGAGTAGAGGGGCGATGGGCACTGAGTAAAACAAGCATGTGCATAGACTTCAGGGAAGAAACAAACAATATGCTTAATGTATATTCATACAGAATATATACACTTAAATATGTAGATTTGAAGTTGCATACACACGGTGAGATTTTGACTAAGATCCAATTTTGACTATGCGATTTCCCTTGAACTCCCCGGAGCCCAGAACCACCAATTTTGACTATCTTTACTTGTGATTTTGACTATATACAATTTTGACTATACTTTGTACTAGAATGTACACAATATTGGCCCTCATTCCGAGTTGTTCGCTCACTAGCTGCTTTTAGCAGCATTGCACACGCTAGGCCGCCGCCCTCTGGGAGTGTATCTTAGCATAGCAGAATAGCGAACGAAAGATTAGCAGAACTGCTACTAAATAATTATTTGCAGTTTCTGAGTAGCTCCAGACCTACTCCTAGATTGCGATCAGCTCAGTCCGTTTAGTTCCTGGTTTGACGTCACAAACACACCCTGCGTTCGGCCAGCCACTCCCCCGTTTCTCCAGACACTCCCTCGTTTTTCCCTGACACGCCTGCGTTTTTTAGCACACTCCCGGAAAACGCTCAGTAACCTCCCAGAAACGCCCCTTTCCTGTCAATCATTTACTGATCAGCAGTGCGACTGAAAAGCGTCGTATGAACACCAGCAAATCTACTAAGTTTTGTGTTAAATAACTTAGTGCATGCGCTCTGCGTACCATGCGCATGCGCATTTAGCAACAAATCGCAGCATAGCGAAAATCGGCAACGAGCGAACAACTCGGAATGACTACCCTAATCAAAATTGCCTTGCCTGCAGTCTATTTTTTCTTGCAATACCGACCCCACGAGAGCGCACATCGGTATCACAAGTTGTATACACATGGTGCGAAATGTGCTAACTTTTCTTATGATTTTGACTATATAGTCAAAATTGTAAGAACACATTGCACCGTGTGTATGCACCTTTAGAAGCCATTCTGTTATTCAATATAACTGTAAAGTGATTAATAATCAGGTCCAAAATGCAAGTACATGAAGCTTGTTCTTTAGTAGGATATGCAGTTTCATCAGGTTGATGACATGGTAAGTCAGTGGTGTGACAGGAAGGATTGTATCTAGCCCTGAACTGCCAAATTTGTGTTTAGTCTCAGGCTGCTGTAGTCTAATATTAGGCATAATCGGTTCTGAAACGGATCCAAGATCAAATGTGGGTGCATCCCGCTGGTATCTCCAAACTGCGCACGCATTGTAGAATGCAATCGCAGCCTTACACATGCACCGCACTATGAATTACCACAGAACGATTAAAAGTTCTAATGGATTTTTCTCTCCAAGTGGTAACTGGGTAGCGACCTCGCAATCGCATGGATCTGTTCCATCTTAACGGGGGGGCTGAATGTGCAAGCCAACTTCCGCGCTGGTTTGTATCGTGCAGATGTAGATATGGTGTAAGTATGGAGTGGGTGTAAGTCCCCATACTAATGATGACAGCTGTGGATGGAAAAAATGGGCAGGTGGGCCAGCCTTCGACATGCAGATAACCAACATAGATGCGTGGATCTTCGCATTAGCATAAGATAGCGAGCAGGCTGCTGGGGCCATATGGAAAGACAGTCGCAGATGCATCCGACTCAGAAAAAGATTGAATATCTACATATATGAGAAGTGGAATGGGGTCACTGGGTCACATAAGGATGTCAGTGTGGGAGTAGGATTTGTGAGGGTTGGGAAAAAGATGACGTGCTTGGCTGTAGGGTATGTAGGCCTCCCAAGTATCAAATACTGTAGACTAGCCCCAGCCATGTTTTCAGAAGTGTTCTTGAATTTGCAATGATGGGTGAGACATGAGTTCAGATTGATCAAATTCATGTGAGAGGATAGTATTAAAATCCCGCCAAGTAATATGAATTTCATACGGATCTTACATAACACTAGGAACTTTTTTTTATTTTATTGACACGTGAATAGCCAATGTTTGCGTTTGGTGTCCCACCTCAGGATGATGTGTATCCCAGCCAACCTGAGTAGCGATTGTATCATATATAGGGCCTGATTCAGATCGCGTTGTACTAGCAGCATATGTTGCAAAATACCGATAATCACATGTGCCGGACTTGTACTGTGTATGTGTAGTACGGGTCAGCGACGCTGGTCACAGTACGACATCCGACTGTCAGTGATTGACAGTCTGATGCCGTTGAGGGGGAGGGGCTGGCGACAGCTTATGTTTCTCCAAACAGAGGCGTGTCATTGCCATTATGGGGGAGGGATGAGGCCAGGATCTCCATAAGTAGATGGAAATTTCCTGGCCTCTTGGCAGCTATTGCGGTGACTGACTTGTGCGACCCCATGGGTCATTTAGACAGCCGATGGCATCAGAGCTGATCTGATACTGTGTCTTAGGAGGCAGCTCGGATCGGTGCGGAGTCGGCACATCTGACGTCGGAAGACCCCACTGACATAGACTGCTGTGAGACCCCTTAGAAAGCTTGGTCTTTATCACCTTTGTTTAATGAAGACCTCTATATCCAGGTAGCAGCTAGGTTGAGCAGGAAACACTGGAGTCCTGCTCAGTGAGGGAATGGGAATATGACATCTTCAAGGAAAAGAAAATGCTGCAATGATGGACTTCAGCTAGAGTGCATTTTGACCCAGGCATTGGAGAAGAGGGTACTGGAAGAACTTGGTAGTGTGAGGTTTGGGAGAGTGCATATCAGTAAAAGACTGATGAAGATCACAAGGCAGATGTTTGTGTAATGAGGAATAGGTTGCAAAGCAGGTAAAATATGCTCTAGGACTGGAAGTGATGAGTATATGCTATATCTACCTTTCTGGATGATTGTGCTGAACTGTGGAGGGATGATACATTCAACACTGTGCCTGTCAGATGTATTGCCAGAGTAAAGCCAGGTACACACTAGAGCGACGGGAATTCGCTCCGACGTCAGAACGAATGCCCGTCAGCCCTAGATTGTGTGTACACATTGGGGCGATACTAATGAAGGTCGGAACAAACATGTTTTAGCATACTACAGGATGCTAGCGACAATGCTTGGTTTTCTGTGCAGAACATATAACCAAGTGTCCATTGCTAGCGTCCGCGGGAGAGCGCAATCCCCCGTACACACTGAGCGATGTAGGCAATATGTTGTAATGAAACGGTATATTGTGCCGACATTGCTCTAGTGTGCACCCTGCTTTAGACAATAAACTGTAGGGATACAAGACTACATAATGTAAAAAAAAATATTAAAACCATTAACTTGCAGTTTATGAGGAAAATCTTGTTTATATATTTGCTACTTATAGGCCCTCATTCCGAGTTGTTCGCTCGGTATTTTTCATCGCATCGCAGTGAAAATCCGCTTAGTACGCATGCGCAATGTTCGCACTGCGACTGCGCCAAGTAACTTTACTATGATGAAAGTATTTTTACTCACGGCTTTTTCTTCGCTCCGGCGATCGTAATGTGATTGACAGGAAATGGGTGTTACTGGGCGGAAACACGGCGTTTCAGGGGCGTGTGGCTGAAAACGCTACCGTTTCCGGAAAAAACGCAGGAGTGGCCGGAGAAACGGTGGGAGTGCCTGGGCGAACGCTGGGTGTGTTTGTGACGTCAACCAGGAACGACAAGCACTGAAATGATCGCACAGGCAGAGTAAGTCTGGAGCTACTCTGAAACTGCTAACTCGTTTGTAATCGCAATATTGCGCGTACGTCGGTCGCAATTTTAAGAAGCTAAGATTCACTCCCAGTAGGCGGCGGCTTAGCGTGTGTAACTCTGCTACATTCGCCTTGCGAGCGAACAACTCGGAATGAGGGCCATAGTGCGTATACATTCTTTTCCATTGCTAATGATATATTTACTATTTTCACAGTAAGAAGTTCTTAGTCAAAGTTAAACCTGTTAAGTTAAACTTATACAGTGCATCCGGAAAGTATTCACAATGCTTCACTTTTTCCACATTTTGTTATGTTACAGCCTTATTCCAAAATGGAATAATCATTTTTTCCCTCAAAACTCTACACACAATACCCCCTAATGACAACGTGAAAAAAGATTTTTTGTGTTTTTGTGCAAATTTATTAAAAATAAAAATCTAAGAAATCACATGTACATAAGTATTCACAGCCTTTGCCATGAAGCTCAAAATTGAGCTTAGGGGCATCCTGTTTCCACTGATCAGCCTTGAGATGTTCCCACAGCTTAATTGGAGTCCACCTGTGGTTAATTCAGTTGATTGGAAATGATTTGGAAAGACACACACCTGCCTATATAAGGTCCCACACTTGACAGTGCATGTCTGAGCACAAACCAAGCATGAAGTCAAAGTAATTGTCTGTAGACCTCCGAGACAGGATTGTCTCGAGGCACAAACCTGGGAAATGGTACAGAAAAATATCTGCTGCTTTGAAGGTCCCAATGAGCACAGTGGCCTCCATCATCCTTAAGTTCGGAACCACCAGGACTCTTCCTAGAGCTGGCCGGCCATCTAAACTGAGCGATCAGGGGAGAAGGGCCCTAGTCAGGGAGGTGACCAAGAACCCAATGGTCACTATGTCAGAGCTACAGCATTCCTCTGTGGAGAGAGGAGAACCTTCCAGAAGGACAACCATTTCTGCAGCAATTCACCAATCAGGCCTTTATGGTAGAGTGGTCAGTGCACCTGAAAGACTCTCAGACCATGAGAAACAAAATTCACTGGTCTGATGAGACAAAGATTGAACTCTTTGGCGTGAATGCCAGGTGTCATGTTTGGAGGAAACCAGGCACCGCTCATCACAAGGCCAATACCATCCCTACAGTGAAGCATAGTGGGGGCAGCATCATGCTATGGAGATGTTTTTCAGCAGCAGGAACTGTGAGACTAGTCAGGATAGAGGAAAAGATAAAATACAGCAGTATACAGAGACATCCTGGATGAAAACCTGCTCCAGAGCGCTCTTGACCTCAGACTGAGGTGACGGTTCATCTTTCAGCAGGACAACGACCCTAAGCACACAGCTATGGGGGCCAATCCCAGGATCAGGATCAGTGGGATCCCGGGATTTAGGGCCAAAAATGGCCGGGATTCAATTTCCGGGTATCCCGGGAATCCCGGGATTGGCCATTTTTCAATCCAGATACCCCAGGATTGAAAAAATGGCCCATGATTGGCTTCCCTACACACAGCCAAGATATCAAAGGAGTGGCTTCAGGACAACTCTGTGAATGTCCTTGAGTTGTCCAGCCAGAGCCCAGACTTGAATCCGATTGAATGTCTATGGAGAGATCTGAAAATGGATGTGCACCGACGCTACCCATCCAACCTGCAAAGAGAAATGGGCGAAACTGCCCAAAGATAGGTGTGCCAAGCTTGTGGCATAATATTCAAAAATACTTGAGACTGTAATTGCTGCCAAAGGTGCATCAAAAAAGTATTGAGGAAAGGCTGTGAATACTTATGTACATGTGATTTCTTAGATTTTTATTTTTAATAAATTTGCAAAAATCTAAAAAAAAAAATTCACGTTGTCATTATGGGGTATTGTGTGTAGAATTTGGAGGGAAAAAATGAATTTATTCCAGTTTGAAATAAGGCTGTAACGTAACAAAATGTGGAAAAAGTGAAACGCTGTGAATGCTTTCCGGATGCACTGTATGTCTATTGCTAGGAGGTGGCAAAATAGTAAAGGATTCTGGGCACTCATGAAATCATTTATGAAAGGAAGTTATGTATGCAATGTTTTATCATCAGGTGGGAATTCAAATGCTGGCAAAGGATGCAAATTGCCGTTGCCGTGGTGTCTAAACGCCGGCAATGGCAGCCCGTCTTTCAGCCTTCGCCCCGGCCGCTGAATGCCTTATTCGCACAAAAGTACTCACTACCCTAGGGGATAGCAAACACTTTTTGCCAATTCCTGCTGCTGTGGAGCACAGCGGCTCCCGCACATAATTTGTTGGGTGAGCGGATTCGCCCTTAATTGATTTCCCCTATAATTGTTTTGTAAATAAAGGTGGTAGATTACATTTTTTTGCTCTCTATAATAGGGGTAGTACGGTACCAACCAATCAGCTTCTAACTGTCATTTTACAGGCTGTATTAGAAGAATTACAAAAGTGGATTGGTTGGTACTTTTCCACTTTTCTCTCTCTCTAAGATTTGATATATTTCCCCGTGTGGTCTAGTGACTTCAAAACAACAGGAGATAAGGACACTATCATTATGCTTTATCAGGTTCATCTAGACCTTGCACCACCTGATGCTGCTGAAAGTGAGCCAATACAACATAAACACATTTTCTACCACTTGATAAGAGAGCTGCTATGAATGATTTCAGGCACATCCAATCAAATGCCCAGTTACAAATGTGATTAAGATAATATATAATTCAACTAATGCTTGAAAAAAGAGAATGAAGGATACCTAATTATTACAATCAAGTGGGGCAATACAATGCTTAACTGGGTCTGACAGGCAACTGAATTCAAACTGTATTGCTGCTGTTTCCTATTATGCCATGATTTGTTTTTATAGTCCCTTTTGTGTCTCATTAAAGTTGTGCTGGAAGCACAAGCAGTTTAACATCTACTTCAGCAACTACACTGGGACAAACTTAGGGCCGTAACTAGGTACATGTGGAGGGGGCACCACACATAGCGCTGCAGGGTAGGGGGCGCCTTTGCAGCACTTGCCAATTACCTGTTTTAATTACTTTCACTTGCAGCTTCCCCCCTTTTTGAAAACCAGCATCTCCTGACCATCCCTGTCTCCTACCCTGACACCTACTATCTGTCCCTATGTCCCTGCTGTCTCTCTCTCTGTTTCTACACCCCTGCTGCCTCTTTATCTGTCCCTACATCCCTGCTGCCTCTCTGTCCCTGCTCCCTATCTGTCCCTAAGTCTCTGCTGGTTCTCTCTCTATCCCTACATCCCTGCTGCCTCTCTGTCCCTACATCCCTGCTCCCTCTCTCCCTACGTCCCTACTCCCTCTCTCTGTCCCTACATACCTGCTCCCTCTCTCTGTCCCTACGTCCCTGCTCCCTCTTTCTGTCCCTACATCCCTGCTCCCTCTCTCTGTCCCTACATCCCTGCTCCCTCTCTCTGTCCCTATGTCCCTGCTCCCTCTCTCTGTCCCTACGTCCCAGCTGCCTCTCTATCTATCCCTGTGTCCTTGCTGCCTCTCTGTTTCTATGCCCCTGCTGCCACTCTCTCTATCTCTGTGTCCCTGCTGCCTTGCTATCTGTCATACATAGTAACATAGTATTTGAGGTTGAATAGCGGCAAATTGCTCATCGTGTTCAACCTGTTTTAAGTTGTGATGATTCTACATACTCGGTGAATAATGTTTTATGACTAGTTAGCTATTATAACTCATGTTACCCCTGGATTAACCACGTTGATATTTTAAGTATTATAACCTTGGATAGCTTTTTCATTCAGAAATGTATCCATTCCTTTTTTAAATCCAATTACAGAGTCCGCCATTACCACCTTCCCTGGCAGGAAATTCCACATCCTGATTGCCCTAACAGTGAAGAACCCTTTCCTCCGTTGCGTTCGGAACTTTTTCTCCTCCAGCCGCAGCGAGTGCCCACGTGTCCTAAACTGTGTTATTTTAATAAATAATTACTCTGATAACCCTTTGTGATGTCCCTTTACATATTTGAAGATATTAATAATATCTCCTCTTAGGCGCCTCTTTTCTAGTGTATACATATTCAACCCAGTAAGTCTTTCCTTATAGTACAGTCCTTCTAGGCCTTTAATCAATTTAGTAGCTCGCCTTTGAACCCTTTCGCGGTCGCTGATGTCTTTTTTATACAATGGTGCCCAAAACTGAACACAATATTCAAGGTGCGAACGTACCAATGCTTTATACAGCGGCATGATTACATCCGAGTCCCTTGTCTCAGTTCCCCTTTTTATGCACGCTAGCACCTTACTTGCCTTCTTTACTGCATTTTGACATTGTGTATGGTTATTAAGCCTATTATCAATGAATACCCCCAAATCTTTTTCCAACTCTGTTTCCCCTAGACGTTCCCCATTTAATATGTAGGATGCAAGTTGTTTTTAGTCCCAAAATGCATAACCTTGCATTTGTCTGTATTGGACCTCATTTTCCATTTAGACGCCCAGAGTTCAAGTTTAGATAGATCATTCTGCAAGGACTCCACATCCAATTCTGAATTAATTACCTTACACAGTTTAGTATCATCTGCAAAGATTGACACTGTGCTTTCCAGGCCTATTTCTAGGTCATTGATAAATATGTTGAACAGTAGTGGTCCGAGTACGGACCCTTGTGGTATTCCGCTGACTACTGGGGACCAGGTTGAGGACTTCCCGTTGACCACTACTCGCTGTACCCTGCTATCCAATCAGTTGCTTATCCATGTGCAAATAGTTTTCCTAGGCCAAGCTCCTTTAATTTGATCATCAGTCTCCAGTGAGGAACTGTATAGAAGGCTTTTGCAAAATCTAGGAAGACCACATCAACTGCTTTTCCTTGATCAAGATTATTGCTCACTTCCTCGTAGAAGCTAATTAAGTTAGTCTGACATGACCTGTCCCTCAAAAACCCATGCTGCTTCTTTCTAATAATCCTAGTGAACTGTAGATAATCCTGTATGCTGTCCCTTAGAATTCCTTCCAATATTTTCCCCACTATAGATGTCAAACTAACTGGTCTGTAGCTTCCTGGAAATTTTTTGGATCCCTTTTTAAATAATGGCACTACCTCAGCTATACGCCAATCCTTCAGTACCATGCCTGATCTAATTGAACTATTGAAAATCAAGTTTAGGGTCGTGCTAGTTGTGAACTAAGCTCCATAAGAACCCTCGGGTGGAGTCCATCAGGACCAGGTAATTTATTAATCTTAATTTTGCTTAGTCTCTCCCGGACTACTTCTTCACTTAAACAAGTATCTAACCATGAATCATTACTGTCACAATTGTTATGCTCTACTCCCACCATCAGTTATTCACTGGTGAATACTCATGAAAAGAATTTGTTCAGTATTTCCGCTTTTATTTCGTCATCATTTATCAATTCTCCTAATTCATCTTTTAATGGACCTATGTTCTCATTTTTTTACCTTTTACCGTTTATGTATTTAAAAAACTTTTTAGGATTGGTTTTACTCTCTATTGCGATGTGCTTTTCATTTTCCATTTTAGCTGCTCTTATTGCTTTTTTGCATTTCTTATTACACTCCTTGTAATACTTGAAAGACTCCTCCTTTCCATTCGATTTTTATGCTTTGAAAGCCCATTTTTTTTTATCCATTTCTGCCTTAACCTTCTTGTTAAGCCACATCGGTTTGAATTTAATACTCCTGCGTTTACTGCCCATGGGAATAAAGTTATGAATATTGCTATCCAGCAACCCTTTTAAAACATCCCACATTTCCAAAGTGTTCTTGTTATTAAACAGAACATCCCACTCTGTCGTTAAGTGCACATCTAAGCATGCTGAAATTAGCCTTCCTAAAGTTAAAAGTTTTGGTGGAACCCCTGTAGCTATGTTTCCTGAAACTGATGTCGAATGTGATCATATAGTGATCACTGTTACCCAAAGTCTCCCCAACTTTAGTGTTTGATATAATGTCCACATTATTAGTAATGACTAGATCCAGGGCAGTTTTACCCCTAGTTGGGTCCTCGACTAATTGAGACAAGTAGTGATCCTTAAACATATTTAAGAACCTGTTGCCCCTCGCTTTAGCACATGAATCGTTACTCCAGTTTATATCCGGGTAATTGAAATCCCCAATCACAAGGATTTCCCCCAATCCCGCAGCCGTTTTGATTTGCTGCAAGAGTTGTTCTTCCTCGTGTATGCTAATATCTGGCTGTTTGTAGCACGTGCCTATGACTATTTTTTTTTGCATCAATACCCCCACTTGAGATTTCAACCCATAGTGACTCCACATTATCGCCAGTCTCCTCATAGATAACCTCCTTTAAGTATGGTTTCAGTGATGGTTTAACATAAAGACATACACCTCCTCCTTTCTTGTTTGCCCTGTCCCTCCTGAAAAGAGAATACCCCTCCAAGTTTGCAACCCAGTCGTGAGAGTCGTCCCACCATGTTTCCGTAATGCCTATAATGTCATACTCGGCCTTTGATGCTAACAATTCCAATTTCCCCATTTTACCTGCTAGACTTCTTGTGTTTGCAAGCATACATTTTAGTTTATTGGTTCCTTTATTCGTTTGTTTTCTTAAAGATATCCCATCCTGGTTAACTAGTGCATCCCTAGAGTTACTGATACAGAATGTCCTTCTCGCTCCCTCTCCAACCTCACCGTACACTAGTATTGCCCACCTTACTTTTCTCTTTGGTCAACCCAATGTTCCCGTCTAAATTCACTGCCCTGACATAAGTATTTTCCCTTAAGTCCCGTACAACATTTTCATAATTGTTATTTAATGCTTTGGCAATACCTTTCTTAATACCCTTATTAGAACCCATGTAAATACCCTTATCAGCTGCACTTTCCTTCCCCCCTTCTCCACCCCCTTTTATCTCACTACCACCATCCCTACTATACTCGCTGCATGACCCATAGTTTCTAGCTAAACCCTCCCCCCAGGCTCCTAGTTTAAAAGCTCCTCCAACCTACTAACCATCCTACCCCCAGCACAGCAGCCCCTTCCTCATTCAGGTGCAATTCATCACGAGAAAAAAGATGGCGCCTGACTGAGAAGTCCGCCCAGTGTTCCAAGAACACAAACCCCTCTTTCCTACACCAGTCTCTGAGCCACACATTTACCTCCCTAATCTCCCTCTGTCTCCCTGGGCTAGCACGTGGCACTGGTAATATTTCGGGGAAAAATTACCTTAGATGTCCTTTTTTTGTTGTTTCTGGCCTAAGTCCCTATAATCTTTCTTAAGGACATCCCACCTACCACTTACTTTGTCGTTGATGCCAACGTGCACCAAGACCGCCGGGTCTTTCCCAGCCCCTCCCAACAATCTATCTACCCGGTCCACGATGTGCTGTACCCGAGCACCTGGAAGACAACATACCATATGGCGATCACGATCCCGGTAGCAGATTGCCCTATCTGCCTTCCTAATGATAGAGTCCCCTACCACCACCATCTGCCTGGACGCCTCTCTAGCTTTCATCCCATCTGAGCCAGAGGGACCACTCCTCTGGTTGCTAGAGGGAGCAGTCTCCTCCGGCTCCGTAATTTTGTCGCTATCATCCACCGAATCTTCGTCCAATCGGGCAGATTTGTTCGGGTTTGATAGATCCGAGATGCCGTGCCTCCCCCTCTTTTTCTTCCTTCTAACAGTGACCCAACTGCCTACCTGATTATCCTCGTCTACCAGTGACCCCTGCTGCAACTGAAATCTAAACTTCGCTCGAGATTGTGAATATCCCTCAGTCGCGTAACGGTCTGCTCTAGATCAGTTACCTGGGCTTCCACGGCAACCATTTGCTCACATCTCGCGCATATGTATTCGCCCTGGGTCGGCTGCTCCAGGTGCGCATACATCTTGCACGACACGCACTGAGTGAGACTCTCAATCACGGCCCCTCCCATCAGTTTGAAAAACTAACTCCCTATTACCTTTTGAAAGTACAATAAAGAGAATAAAACCCAACTAGCCAATACAATCAATACACAATAAGTAAGTATTCAATACTTATCTGAGTGGGACCTCTCCTGCGGCACCGATACTCCACCTTGCAGTTGCAGTTGCTCCAGCTCTCTGCACCTCCTTTTCACTCGGCTTCCGGCTCCTCCTTTTCACTCGGCTTCCGGCTCCTGCTTTGTCTACAGACCACAGACCTCACTTGCGCAGGCTGTGGCTGCAGCAGCACACACTCCCAGTACCAGAAGCCCTCACACACTTTCACTCCCCTGGCAGCACTCTCTCACTCTACAGCTCCCCCCCAGTCACTCACCAGCAGCAGCACTCACCTTCCCCTCTTCCTCACACACACACAATCCACAAGCAGCGGTCTGTCAGTACACTCTCACTCACACAATCCCTCACACACACACACACACACACACACTCACGCAGCACTGAATGTAGTCTGCAGCCGCTCACCCAGCAACCACATACTCACACAACAGCAGCAGCAGCGATCCCCCGCTGCCTGCTCCGCTGTACTCCGCTCCCAGCTGCTCCGCTCCCAGTCGCTCACACCCAGACCACAGCGGCAGTAGCTACACACTGCCCGCTCTGCTCCGACTGGTGCCTGACGATCCCCCGCTGCCTGCTCTGCTCCACTCCGCCTGGTGCCGCTTCCCTGGCTCCCTGACTCCTCATCACTTCCTGCTTCCGCTTCCGGTTCGCCTCTGATCCGGTCCGTCCGTCTCCTCCTCCATTACTGCTGCCTCTCTGTTTCTATGCCCCTGCTTCCTATCTCTGTCCCTATGTCTTTGCCTGCACCCTCTCTCTGTGTCCCTGCCTCCACTCTCTCCGTCTCTATGTCCCTGCTGCCATTCTCTCTCTGGAGACCTGAGTTGGGGGGGGGGGGGGGCTTAAAATGTTGCTATGAGCCCACAAAGTTCTTGTTTCGCTTCTGCTTCTATATAAATATGGGGCTGATTCAGACGCTAGTGGCACCTCTGCAGTTGTACAGAATTATGCAAAAGCTGTATGGGGTATATTAAGTAAAAAAGTAGCCCAGGATTCTGTAATGCGCTGCTGCATCTAAAGGGGCAGCACAGGATCATCTGCATACACATAGGACATCTAGTAACCCTGAGGTTACTCAGGATGTTGCGGGACCAGATCTGCGTGTGTGTAGTGCGGTGCCTGCTCATGCGCAGATCATTAATGTAAATCTCAGAATCAGGCTCTATATGTGTAACCAAATATCTCCCCCTATTAGCTAATAACACTGTTCTGTAACATGACTTTTTTTTCTTTTATCTTTGGCCTAATCTGGCTCAGACAGGGCCATGCCAGTTCAGGGGCTCCAACAGCACATTGTGTCCTACTGGCATTACAACATGGAGGGCGAGAGAAAACCTGAGATTTGGGCACTACCATAAGTGCCCGATATGTGCTCAGCTGGGTATTACGGCAATACCCAAGGGAGAGATGTAGCAAACCTTCTAAAGAGTTTGTTGTCCATAGCAACCAATGAGCTTCTAGCTATCATTTATCAACTATATTCTATAAAACCTGGTTGGTTGCTATGGGCATTGTATGGTGGTCACTGGGATGCTCCTTGTATTGAATATCTTTCACTAGAATGGGAGACAGACGCATTGTGATTTCTTTTGTCTTTTACACCACAAGGAAAAATGTGAGACCAGTTGGTTTTTCACCAATGGATGAGAACCCAGTAAGAATGATCTATTTTATAGTGACCAGGCCTAATCCAGCAGCCAGGACTTTTTCTTTTACCAAGTCATTACTCATTTTTGTTATTCCCTGCTTTTGGATTAAATAGTAGTAATCATTTAATGTGTGTACTTGTTACCCTGGTGTGCTGACTGTGATCTCCACCTACTGTGACAGGATCCTCCTGCAGGCGCTGTGACTGTCTACCATGCTGCATTGGCCTTGCTTACCACCATTGTGGCTAATGCTAACAATTTGCTAACTCCCAATTTGCGTTGGGCCCCACTTATAGCTGATTTACTCCAACCTACATGAGGCCACTTTTCATATTTTTCCAGGGCCACTTTAAGTTCCCAGGCCCTCATTCCGAGTTGATCGCTCGCTAGCTGCTTTTAGCAGCAGTGCAAACGCTAAGCCGCCACACTCTTGGAGTGTATCTTAGCTTAGCAGAAGTGCGACCGAAAGGTTAGCAGAACAGTGCAGAATTTTTTTCAAGCAGATTCAGAGTAGCTCCAGACCTACTCCTACCTTGCGATCACTTCAGTCTATTTAGTTCCTGTTTTGACGTCACAAACACGCCCTGCGTCCGGCCAGCCACTCCCCCGTTACCCCAGGCACGCCTGCGTTTTTATCTGACACGTCTGCGTTTTTTAGCACACTCTCGGAAAACGTTCAGTTACCTCCCAGAAACGCCTCATTCCTGTCAATCACTCACTGATCAGCAGAGCGACTGAAAAGCGTCGCTAGACCTTGTGTGAAACTGCATAGTTTTTTTGTGAAAGTACTTCGCACGTGCGCACTGCGGCCCATACGCATGCGCAGAAATGCGGATTTTTAGCCTGATCGCTGCGCTGCGAACAACGGCAGCTAGCGATCAACTCGGAATGACCCCCATGGTTTTGCCCGACTGCTAACAAATTTGCTGCTACGATCAACTCTGAATTACCCCCATTGTCAAAGGGAGACATGATATTTTCCGGGAGATGTAGTAAGTCGCGGAGAGAGATAAAGTTGGGTATTTGCCCAAAGCAAATGATGCTTCTAACTATGGGTTGGGTCAGGTGACCACCGGTCACATTACCAACGCTGAGATACTGGCTGTTAGATGGCTGGCGCGAGGGGGGGGGGGGGGAGTGCAACGCAACTCCCTGCGGGCTCGCTGCAGGCACGGTGGCTCTATTCCCACTCTATGGACATGGGAATAGTCCCTGTTGATCTGCATGCCGACCGATGGGATATTCATTGTTTGGGGTCCCAGCTTCGGTATTGTGATGCCGGTCACATAATCGCATCCCCTAAATACAGGTATAATTTCATGTACTGTGCTGGATAAATGACAGAAGATGATTGGCTTTGGACATTTCCACTTTCTCTTTCTCTCCAAGGCTTGATACATCTCCCCAAGAGAGCTGTATATAAAATATATGTCTAGCTGCTATATAGCAGGTCAGGAGCACCAGCAGGACAGTAGAGTAACAGTCATATCAATAACTGCAGACCCTGTGAAATTAGCATGCAATAAAGAATGGAGACTCAGTCAATTAATTCATAAAACATTTTTTAGTTTATGCTAAATATAAAGAGTTTATTATGAAGAATATGTAATCTCCGAAAACAGTTGGTTTTGGAGGCTGTCCATAAACAGCACCTAAATGTATGTATTAGGGACTGCAATAGATATTGAAGATATCGATTGCATTCCTTCTATTATGATCACAAAAGCAGCCGTCAAAACTTTCTACGGCAGTTGGTAAACTGCGAAACTGGCCAAGACCCAGAATGCTAAGCATTTCTGAGCTTGGCCAGGCAGCTAATGCCATTGCTAAATGGCATTTGCAGCCTGTAGCAGGCTCGGCGATATCCGCTCAGCAAAGGGATGCACAGCAGGCAGGCACCAGGCTAGAGAGACGCTCTCCGTGCTCTGCATCCCCACTGCTGCACCGTCCTGTCCCCCCTGCTGCTGTGCCTGTCAGAGTTTGACAGGCAGCGGCGCTGGCAGCTTGAAGCTACACTTACCCCCCTGACAGCGTCATCTTCAGTGTCCGTCCAGGGTGGAAAGGGGGCATAGCTAAATGGGGCAAAGCTAAACCGGATAAAGGGGCGGAGCTAAATGGGTCCAGGTAGCTACAGATCCTGTCAGCCAGACTACTATACTGTGTATGTGTGTGTTTATATGTTTGGCTATTACCTGTATAAGTTGCACTTTGATGGCATTATACATAAGTGCTCTACTACTGGGAGCATTATACATAAGCTAGGCTACTACTGGGGGCATTATACATAAGTGCCGCTACTACTGGGGGCATTATACATAAGCATCTCTACTACTGAGGGCATTGGTGGTCATTCCGAGTTGTTCGCTCGCTGCCGTTTTTAGCAGAATTGCGATCAGGCTAAACACCGGCAGTTATGCGCATGCACATGGGCCACAGGGCGCACGCGCTAAGTAATTTCACACAAAACTATGCAATTTTACACAGGACCGAGCGACGCTTTTCAGTCGCTCTGCTGATCGGTGAGTGATTGACAGGAAGTGGGTGTTTCTGGGCGGAAACTGAGCGTTTTCCGGGATTGTGCTAAAAAACGCAGGCGTGCCAGCCAAAAACGCAGGAGTGGCTGGGGAAACGGTGGAGTGGCTGGCCAAACGCAGGGCGTGTTTGTGACGTCAAACCAGGAACTAAACGGACTGAGGTGATCGAAATCTAGGAGTAGGTCTGGAGCTACTCAGAAACTGCAGGGAAATATTTAATAGCAGAACTGCTAATCTTTCGTTCGCAATTCTGCTAAACTAAGATACACTCCCAGAGGGCGGCGGCCTAGCGTGTGCAATGCTACTAGAACCAGCTAGCAAGCGCACAACTCGGAATGACCACCATTATGCATAAGCGCTGCTACTAATGGGGGCATTGTGCATAAGCACGCTACTACTGGGGGCATTGGGGTTAATTCCAAGTTGATCGCAGCAGGAATTCTGTTAGCAATTGGGCAAAATCATGTGCACTGCAGGGGAGGCAGATATAACATGTGCAGAGAGAGTTAGATTTGGGTGTGGTGTGTTCAATCTGCAGTGTAAAAATAAAGCAGCCAGTATTTACCCTGCACAGAAATAAAATAACCCACCCAAATCTAACTCTCTCTGCAAATGTTATATCTGCCACACCTGCAGTGCACATGGTTTTGCCCAACTGCTAAAAAATTTCCTGCTACGATCAACTTGGAATTACCCCCTTTATACATAGGCATCTCTACTACTGGAGGCATTATGCATAAGTGCCGCTACCACTGGGGGCATTATGCATAAGTGCTGCTACTACTGGGGACATTATGCATAAGTGCGCTACCACTGGGGGCATTATGCTTAAGCGCGCTACCACTGGGGGCATTTTGCATAAGCAGCGCTACTACTGGGGTCATTATGCATAAGCGGCACTACTACTGGGGGACATTATGCATAAGCGACACTACTACTGGGGGCACTATGTGTATAAGTGGCACTACTACTGGGGGCACAATGTGTATAAGCGGCACTATTACTGGGGGCATTATGTATAAGCAGCGTTACTACTGGGGGCATTATGTGTATAATCTGCACTAGTATGTGCAGTGTAATGTAAATAAGATTGTGCTACTGTGGCATAATTTGAAATGGGATTGTTATTGTGTGGCCACACCCCTTCTTTGTAAGACTACACCCATTTTGCTACAGATCCTGCAAGCCAGATCACTGTACTGTGTGTGTGTATGTGTGTGTGTTTGGCTATTACCTGTACAAGTGGCACTTTTTGGGGCATTATGCATAAGCGCAGCTACTACTGGGGGCATTATACATAAGCGCAGCTACTACTGGAGGCATTATACATAAGCGCCGCTACTACTGGAGGCATTATACATAAGCACCGCTACTACTGGGGGCATTATGCATAAGCGCACTACTACTGGGAGCATTATACATAAGCGCACTACTACTGGGGGCAGTATATATAAGTGGACTACCATTGGGGACAGTATACATAAGCGCACTACCACTGGGGGAATTATACATAAGCGCCGCTACTACTGAGGGCATTATGTGTATAAGCTGCACTAGTACATGCGGTGTAATGTAAATAAGATTGTGATACTGTGGCATAATTTGAAATGGGATTGCTATTGTGTGGCCACACCCCTTCTTTGTGAGACCACACCCATTTTGCTACAGATCATGCTAGCCAGATCACTGTACTGTGTATGTGTGTGTGTGTGTTTGGCTATTATCTGTACAATTGGCACTTTTGCGGGCATTGGCCCTCATTCCGAGTTGTTTGCTCGCTAGCTGCTTTTAGCAGCATTGCAAACGCTAGGCCGCCACCCTCTGGGAGTGTATCTTAGCTTAGCAGAATAGCGAACTAAAGATTAGCAGAACTGCTACTAAATAATTCCTTGCAGTTTCTGAGTAGCTCCAGACCTACTCCTAGACTGCGATCACCTCAGTCCGTTTAGTTCCTGGTTTGACGTCACAAACACGCCCTGCGTTCAGCCAGCCACTCCCCCGTTTCTCCAGCCACTCCTGCGTTTTTACCTGGCACCCCTGCGTTGTTTAGCACACTCCCTGAAAACGGACAGTTACCTCCCAGAAACGCTCCATTCCTGTCAATCACTCACCGATCAGCACAGTGACTGAAAAGCGTCGCTCAGATCTGTGTAAAATTGCTTTGTTTCATGTTAAATACTTAGCGCATGCGCGCTTCGTACCATGCGCATGCGCATTTTCCACCTAATCGCTGCGTTGCGAAAAATGGCAACGAGCGAACAACTCGGAATGACCACCATTATGCATAAGCACAGCTACTACTGTGGGCATGATACATAAGTGCAGCTTCTACTGGGGGCATTATACATAAGCGCCGCAACTACTGGGGGCATTATGCATAAGCGCATTACTACTTGGTGCATTATACATAAGCGCACTACTACTGGGGGCATTATACATAAGCGGACTACCACTGGGGGCAGTATACATAAGAACACTACCACTGGGGGGCATTACACATAAGCGCCACTACTACAGGGGGCATTATGCATAAGTGCCGCTACTACTGGGGGCATTATGCATAAGCGCAGCTGCTACTGGGGGCATTATGCATAACCGCGCTACTATTGGGGGCATTATACATAAGCGCACTACTACTGGGGGCAGTAAACATAAGTGCACTACTACTGGGGGCAGTATACATAAGCGCTGCTACTACTGGGGCATTATACATAAGCGGATCTACTCCTGGGGGCATTATGCATAAATGATGCTACTACTGGGGGGCATTATGCATAAGTGACACTACTACAGGAGGCACTATGTATATAAGCACCACTACTACTGGGGGCATTATGTGTATAAACTGCACTAGTACATGCGGTGTAATGTAAATAAGATTGTACTACTGTGGCATCATTTGAAATGGGATTGCTATTGTGCGGCCAAACCCCTTCTTTATGAGACTACACCCATTTTGCTACAGATCCTGCAAGCTAGATCACTGTACTGTGTGTGTGTGTATGTGTATATGTGTGTGTGTTTGGCTATTACCTGTACAAGTGGCACTTTTGGCACTTTTTTGGGCATTATGCATAAGCGCAGCTACTACTGGGTGCATTATACATAAGCGCAGCTACTACTGGGGTCATTATGCATAAGCGCATTACTACTGGGGGCATTATACATAAGCACAGAACTACTGGGGGCAGTATACATCAGTGGACTACCACTGGGGCAGTATACATAAGCGCACTACCACTGGGGGCATTTTACATAAGCGCTGCTACTACTGAGGGCATTATGTGTATAAACTGCACTAGTACATGCGGTGTAATATAAATAAGATTGTGATACTGTGGCATAATTTGAAATGGGATTGCTATTGTGTGGCCACACCCCTTCTTTGTAAGACTACACCCATTTTGCTACAGATCCTGCCAGCCAGATAACTGTACTGTACTGTGTATGTGTGTGTGTATGTGTGTGTGTATATGTGAGTATGTTTGGCTATTACCTGTACAAGTGGCACTTTTTCGGGCATTATGCATAAGCGCAGCTACTACTGGAGGCATTATACATAAGCGCCGCTACTACTGGGGGCATTATGCATAAGCGCACTACTACTGGGTGCATTATACATAAGCACACTACTACTGGGGGCAGTATACATAAGTGGACTAGCACTGGGGCAGTATACATAAGCGCATTACCACTGGGTGCTTTATACATAAGCGCCGCTACTACTGGGGGCATTATGCATAAGCGCCGCTACTATTGGGGGCATTGTGCATAAGCGGTGCTACTACTGGGGGCATTCTGCATAAGCGCACTACTACTGGGGGCAGTATAAATAAGCGCGCTATTACTGGTGGTAGTATACATAAGCGCGCTACTACTGGGCGCATTATGCATAAGCGCGTAACTACTGGGCGCATTATGCATAAGCAGTGCTACTGCTGGGGGCATTATGCATAAGCGGCGCTACTACTGGGGCACTGTGTATAAGCGGCACTACTACTGGGGGCACTATGTGTATAAGTGGCGCTACTACTGGGGGCATTATGCATAAGCGACGCTACTGCTGCGGCATTATGCATAAGCGTTGCTACTACTGGGGGCACTATGTGTATAAGCAGCACTACTACTGGGGGTACTATGTGTATACGCGGAGCTACTACTGGGGGCATTATGTGTATAAACTGCACTAGTATGTGCGGTGTAATGTAAATAAGATTGTGCTACTGTGGCATAATTTGAAATGTGATTGCTATTGTGTGGCCACACCCCTTCTTTGTAAGACTACACCCATTTTGCTACAGATCCTGCCAGCCAGATAACTGTACTGTGTGTGTGTGTGTGTGTGTGTGTGTGTGTGTGTGTGTGTGTGTGTGTGTGTGTGTGTGTGTGTTTGACTATTACCTGTACAAGTGGCACTTTTGCGGGCATTATGCATAAGCGCAGCTACTACTGGGGGCATGATACATAAGTGCAGCTACTACTGGGGGCATTATACATAAGCGCCGCTACTACTGGGTGCATTATACATAAGCGCACTACTACTGGGGGCATGATACATAAGCGCAGCTACTACTGGGGGCATTATGCATAAGCGCACTACTACTGGTTGCATTATACATAAGCGCACTACTACTGAGGGCAGTATACATAAGTGGACTACCACTGGGGGCAGTTTACATAAGCGCATTACCACTGGGGGCTTTATACATAAGCGCCGTTACTACTGGGGGCATTATGCATAAGAACCGCTACTCTTGGGGGCATTGTGCATAAGCGATGCTACTACTGGGGGTATTATGCATAAGCACGCTATTACTGGTGGTAGTATACATAAGCGCGCTACTACTGGGCGCATTATGCATAAGGGCGCTACTACTGGGCGCATTATGCATAAGTGGCGCTACTGCTGGGGGCATTATGCATAAGCGGCGCTACTACTGGGGCACTGTGTATAAGTGGCGCTACTACTGGGGGCATTATGCATAAACAACGCTACTGCTGGTGCATTATGCATAAGCGATGCTACTACTGGGGGCACTATGTGTATAAGCAGCACTACTACTGGGGGCATTATGTGTATAAACTGAACTAGTATGTGCGGTGTAATGTAAATAAGATTGTGCTACTGTGTCATAATTTGAAATGGGATTGCTATTGTGTGGCCACACCCCTTCTTTGTGAGACTGCACCCATTTTGCTACAGATCCTGCCAGCCAGATCACTGTACTGTGTGTGTGTGTGTGTGTGTGTGTGTGTGTGTGTGTGTGTGTGTGTTTGACTATTACCTGCACAAGTGGCACTTTTGCGGCCATTATGCATAAGCGCAGCTACTACTGGGGGCATGATACATAAGCGCAGCTACTACTGGGGGAATTATACATAAGAACCGCTACTACTGGGGGTATTATGCATAAGCGCACTACTACTGGGTGCATTATACATAAGCGCACTACTACTGGGGGCATTATACATAAACGGACTACCACTGAGGGCAGTATACGTAAGTGCACTACCACTGGGGGCATTATACATAAGCTCCGCTACTACTGGGGGCATTATGCATAAGCGCCGCTACTACTGGGGGCATTATGCATAAGCGCGCTACTACTGGGGGCAGTATACATAAGTGCGCTACTATTGTGGGCAGTATACATAAGCGCCACTACTACTGGGGGCATTATACATAAGCAGAGCTACTACTGGGGGCATTATGCATAAGTGCCGCTACTACTGGGGGCATTATGCATAAGCGCGCTACTACTAGGGGCAGTATACATAAGTGCGCTACTATTGTAAGCAGTATACATAAGCGCCACTACTACTGGGGGCATTATACATAAGCGGAGCTACTACTGGGGGTATTATGCATAAGCGCCGCTACTACTGGGGGCATTATGCATAAGCGCCGTTACTACTGGGGGCACTAGGTGTATAAGCGGCGCTACTACTGGGGGCATTATGCATAAGCAGCGCTACTACTGGGGGAATTATGTGTATAAACTGCACTAGTACATGCGGTGTAATGTAAATAAGATTGTGCTACTGTGGCATCATTTGAAATGGGATTGCTATTGTGCGGCCAAACCCCTTCTTTATGAGACTACACCCATTTTGCTACAGATCCTGCCAGCCAGATAACTGTACTGTACTGTGTATGTGTGTGTATGTGTGTGTGTATATGTGAGTATGTTTGGCTATTACCTGTACAAGTGGCACTTTTTCGGGCATTATGCATAAGCGCAGCTACTACTGGAGGCATTATACATAAGCGCCGCTACTACTGGGGGCATTATGCATAAGCGCACTACTACTGGGTGCATTATACATAAGCGCACTACTACTGGGGGCAGTATACATAAGTGGACTAGCACTGGGGCAGTATACATAAGCGCATTACCACTGGGGGCTTTATACATAAGCGCCGCTACTATTGGGGGCATTGTGCATAAGCGGTGCTACTACTGGGGGCATTCTGCATAAGCGCACTACTACTGGGGGCAGTATAAATAAGCGCGCTATTACTGGTGGTATTATACATAAGCGCGCTACTACTGGGCGCATTATGCATAAGCGCGTTACTACTGGGCGCATTATGCATAAGCGGTGCTACTGCTGGGGGCATTATGCATAAGCGGCGCTACTACTGGGGCACTGTGTATAAGCGGCACTACTACTGGGGGCACTATGTGTATAAGTGGCGCTACTACTGGGGGCATTATGCATAAGCGACGCTACTGCTGCGGCATTATGCATAAGCGTTGCTACTACTGGGGGGCACTATGTGTATAAGCAGCACTACTACTGGGGGTACTATGTGTATACGCGGAGCTACTACTGGGGGCATTATGTGTATAAACTGCACTAGTATGTGCGGTGTAATGTAAATAAGATTGTGCTACTGTGGCATAATTTGAAATGTGATTGCTATTGTGTGGCCACACCCCTTCTTTGTAAGACTACACCCATTTTGCTACAGATCCTGCCAGCCAGATAACTGTAGTGTGTGTGTCTGTGTGTGTGTGTGTGTGTGTGTGTGTGTGTTTGACTATTACCTGTACAAGTGGCACTTTTGCGGGCATTATGCATAAGCGCAGCTACTACTGGGGGCATGATACATAAGCGCAGCTACTACTGGGGGCATTATACATAAGCGCCGCTACTACTGGGTGCATTATACATAAGCGCACTACTACTGGGGGCATGATACATAAGCGCAGCTACTACTGGGGGCATTATGCATAAGCGCACTACTACTGGTTGCATTATACATAAGCGCACTACTACTGAGGGCAGTATACATAAGTGGACTACCACTGGGGGCAGTTTACATAAGCGCATTACCACTGGGGGCTTTATACATAAGCGCCGCTACTACTGGGGGCATTATGCATAAGAACCGCTACTCTTGGGGGCATTGTGCATAAGCGATGCTACTACTGGGGGTATTATGCATAAGCACGCTATTACTGGTGGTAGTATACGTAAGCGCGCTACTACTGGGCGCATTATGCATAAGGGCGCTACTACTGGGCGCATTATGCATAAGTGGCGCTACTGCTGGGGGCATTATGCATAAGCGGCGCTACTACTGGGGCACTGTGTATAAGTGGCGCTACTACTGGGGGCATTATGCATAAGCAACGCTACTGCTGGTGCATTATGCATAAGCGATGCTACTACTGGGGGCACTATGTGTATAAGCAGCACTACTACTGGGGGCATTATGTGTATAAACTGAACTAGTATGTGCGGTGTAATGTAAATAAGATTGTGCTACTGTGTCATAATTTGAAATGGGATTGCTATTGTGTGGCCACACCCCTTCTTTGTGAGACTGCACCCATTTTGCTACAGATCCTGCCAGCCAGATCACTGTACTGTGTGTGTGTGTGTGTGTGTGTGTGTGTGTGTGTGTGTGTGTGTGTGTGTTTGACTATTACCTGCACAAGTGGCACTTTTGCGGCCATTATGCATAAGCGCAGCTACTACTGGGGGCATGATACATAAGCGCAGCTACTACTGGGGGAATTATACATAAGAACCGCTACTACTGGGGGTATTATGCATAAGCGCACTACTACTGGGTGCATTATACATAAGCGCACTACTACTGGGGGCATTATACATAAACGGACTACCACTGAGGGCAGTATACGTAAGTGCACTACCACTGGGGGCATTATACATAAGCTCCGCTACTACTGGGGGCATTATACATAAGCTCCGCTACTACTGGGGGCATTATGCATAAGCGCCGCTACTACTGGGGGCA